>NC_057743.1:38821201-38884134 GCF_004010195.1 Chiloscyllium plagiosum | reverse complement strand
AAAGTGATGGAAGGGGTCAGTAACAGAGCTATCAAGCAGCACCTGCTCAGCAATAACCTGCTCAGTGACGCCCAGTTTGGGTTCCCCCAGGGTCACTCAGCTCCTGACCTCATTACAGCCTTGGGTCAAACATGGACAAAAGAGCTGAATTCCAGAGGGGAGGGGAGAGGGACAGCCCTTGACATCGAGGCTGCATTCGACCGAGTGTGGCATCAATAAGTCCTGGCTAAACTGGAATCAATATTTACCAGAGGAAAATTCTCCAGAGATTTACCAGGATGTCGCCAGGTACAGAGGGTTTGTGTTATAAGGAGAGGCTGGGACCTTTTTCACTGGAGCGCAGTAGGTTGAGGAATGACCTCATAGAGGTTCATAAAACCATGAGGGGCATAGCCAGGGTGAATAGCAAAGGTCTTTTCCCTAGTGTGGGGTAGTTCAAAAGTAGGGGGCATATTTTTAAGGTGAGAAAAGAAAGATTTAAAAGGGGCCGGAGGGGGCAACTTTTTCACACAGAGGATGGTGTGTGTGTGGAATGACCTGCAGAGGAAGTGATAGATGCAGGTACAATGACAACATTTAAAAGACATTTGGGCAGGTACATGAATAGGAAAGGTTTAGAGGGATATGGGCCAAACGCAGGTGAGTGGGACTAGTTTACTTTGGGAAACTTGGTTAGCATGGAGGAGTTGGACCGAAGGGTCTGTTTCTGTGCTGTATGGCTATTACTTTGGTTTACAATGAAGACCATGCAGGGATCAGAAGCCACATAACCATCTCCCCTTTCACTGACTGCTGATAGGCAGTCAGTGATGGGAGAAAGTCATCCTTAGATGCCTGGAGTTCTGTTTCACTTTTCCCTGTTTTCTCCCTCAAAGAGATTTGAGGAACCAGTTGCCAGGGGATGAGGTTGGGAAGTGATTTAAGGCGGACAGCTGTTGTACAGTCCTTGCTCTCTGTCCTGCCCTCCTGCAGTTGTTGTTTGTGCAGCCTTCTCACATATTTCTGTGAATTTTCTGCAACTGGTGTGACAAAACCACAGCACCAGCTGGGAGAGTGTGACAAAAACGCCGTAAAAATTCAACTCCTTCTCTTCAGAGACCCGTTTTATCTGGGGAGCAGTCAGTGAAAGGGGAGATGGTTATGTGGCTTCTGATCCCTGCATGGTCTTCATTGTAAACCAAAGTAATAGCCATACAGCACAGAAACAGACCCTTCGGTCCAACTCCTCCATGCTAACCAAGTTTCCCAAAGTAAACTAGTCCCACTCACCTGCGTTTGGCCCATATCCCTCTAAACCTTTCCTATTCATGTACCTGCCCAAATGTCTTTTAAATGTTGTCATTGTACCTGCATCTATCACTTCCTCTGCAGGTCATTCCACACACACACCATCCTCTGTGTGAAAAAGTTGCCCCCTCCGGCCCCTTTTAAATCTTTCTTTTCTCACCTTAAAAATATGCCCCCTACTTTTGAACTACCCCACACTAGGGAAAAGACCTTTGCTATTCACCCTGGCTATGCCCCTCATGGTTTTATGAACCTCTATGAAGTCATTCCTCAACCTCCTACACTCCAGTGAAAAAGGTCCCAGCCTCTCCTTATAACACAAACCCTTCATTCCTGACAATATCCTGGTAAGTCTTTTCTGAACCCTTTCCATAAGACCATAAGACATAGGAGTGAAAGTAAGGCCATTCGGCCCATCGAGTCCACTCCACCATTTAATCATAGCTAATGGGCATTTCAACTCCACTTACCAGCATTCTCCCCCTAGCCCTTAAATCCTTGTGACATCAAGAATTTATCAATCTCTGCCTTGAAGCCATTTAGTGTCTCGGCCTTCACTGCACTCTGCGGCAACGAATTCCACAGGCCCACCACTCTCTGGCTGAAGAAATGTCTCCGCATTTCTGTTCTGAATTTACCCCCTCTAATTCTAAGGCTGTGCCCACGGGTCCTAGTCTCCTCGCCTAACAGAAACAATTTCTTAGCGTCCACCCTTTCCAAACCATGTATTATCTTGTAAGTTTCTATTAGATCTCCCCTTAACCTTCTAAACTCCAATGAATACAATCCCAGGATCCTCAGCCGTTCCTTGTATGTTAGACCTACCATTCCAGGGAACATCCGTGTGAATCTCCGCTGGACACGCTCCAGTGCCAGTATGTCCCTCCTGAGGTGTGGGGCCCAAAACTGGACACAGTACTCCAAATGGGGCCTAAACAGAGCTTTATAAAGGCTCAGTAGCACATGGCTGCTTTTATATTCCAACCCTCTTGAGATAAATGACAAATTAATTTCCAATTTAGTAATATCCTCTCTTTAGCAGAGCGACCAGAACTGCATACCATACACCAAAGTCCTGTACAACTTCAACATGACATCCCAACTCCTATACTCAAAGGTCTAAGCAATGAAGGTAAACGTGCTAAATGCCTTCTTCAACACCTCGTCTACCTGCAAAGCAACTCCAAAGAACTATGAACTTCAACCCCAAGGGTCTCTCAGTTCAACAAAACTACCTAGGGGGTTCCACCATTAACCATAAAAGACCTGCCCTTTATCCAAATCAAAGTCCATCTGCCACTTAGCCCATTGGCCCAATTGATCAAGATCCCTTTGTAATCTTAGAGAATCTGCTTCACTGTCCAATATATCACCAATTTTGGTGTCATCTGCAAACTTACATGCCTCCTAAATTCTCATCCAAATTGTTTATATAAATGACAAACAACAGTGAACCCAGCGCTAATCCCAGTGGAACACCATTGGTCACAGGCCTCCAGTCCAAAAAGTAACTCTCCACTACCACCCTCTGTCTGGGATGAGAGATGGTTACTTTCTCTTAAGGTAGTACTTCATCGGAATTAGAGTTTTAAATATTTTCTGCTCAGAGATTTTATTACGCAGCTCTGAAGGAGGTGGGACTTGAACTCAGGCCTCCTGATCCAGAGGTAAGGACATTACCACTGCGTCACAACATTGTACACATTGGGGGCTTTGGTCAGCTCAATTAGCCAGGTGACTGAAATGTGGTGTAGAATGATGCCAGCAGTGAACGTTCAAATCTTGTACTGGCTGTGATGGTTCAAGGACACACTGTCTCCTCTCCTTCAACAATGTTTGAGGGGAAGGTGATGTCACATAGTGACATTGTCAAGACGCCAGGCTGATGTTCTGGGAATGATCAGTTCAAATTCCACTGTGGCAGATGTTGAAATTTGAATTCAATGAAACACTGGAACAAAGAGCTGACCCAATGGTAACTGTATCAATCATTGTTAAAAACCCACCTGGTTTGCTTATGTCCTTCAGGGAAGGAAATCTGCCTCCCTTTCCTGGGCTGACCCACATGTGACACCAGACCCATTGCAATGTGATTGACTCTTACCTGCCCTCTGGGCAAACGGGGTTGGGTAATAAATGCTAACCTGGTCAGAGACACCCACATCCTGTGAGTGAATAAAATAAAGATTCTGTATAACTAGTCTCTGTCTAACGAGAGAGTTACATGCTGAAGCAATGGAGGTGAGTTTCCAGAGAGTTCGAGAGAAAGCAGTGAGGCGAGATTAGAGTAAAAAAGAATATTGGCACCATCTCAGATCATGTTGCTGAATTTACACAGGGTTTAGTGTGGAATATCATGGGGAGCGGATCTCCGTGACTGTGCAGCATCTTACTGTAGTCAGCTCCAAGAGGGGGCACAGTCCAGTGTCATGTGGGGCGTAACATTGCCCCACCTGAAGGTAAGGTTGAAAGTTTACCATGTGCTGTCCCAGTGTTTAACTGAGCAGTCAGGCATCTTGAGGACAGTACTAAATCATAATCAAAAGAACCACGGATGTTGTAAGTCAGAAACCAAAACAGAAATTGCTTGAAAAGCTCAGCAGGTCTGATAGCATCTGCGGAGAGAAATCAGAGTTAACATTTCAGGTCCAGTGACCCTTTGTCAAAATTGTTCAGAGGAAGGGTCACCAGACCTGAAATGTTAACTCTGATTTCTCTTTGCAGATGCTGCCAGACCTGCTGAGCTTTTCCAGCAACTTCTAATTTTGATCTTGAGGACAATTCCCTCCCAAGTTCCCACAATGTGTTCCCAAATTTTGAGACTTTCAAACCCAGTTTGTACAAACAGATAAGATTCAAACCTGCTGTCAGATCTGTGGCCAGATCCCACTCTGTTTTACGCCAAGTTAACTGCTGTCTCAAGATACGTAGCTGGTATTTTATAAATGGCTGAGTCTCCTCCTGTCTCTTGCCTGTCCCTCCTGGACATGGAGGATAGAGAGACCCCACCTGAGAACTAACTGGAGGATCCTGGAGGGAGACCACAGGGTCAGAGTCAGCAGACTGCACCACTTTGGGAATCCACCAGCACAGAACAAATTCCCCAGATTGGAAGTCATGGTGGAAAAGGAGATGGTATTGTGTCGATCCTTTAGGATTTGCCAGTGTGGAGCACCTCTGGGACAAGGAGCTAACATAAAATAAACTGCCATAAAGGTATCAGGATGTGATTCTTCCTGGAAGAGACCTCTGTGCTCCCAGGTCTCCGAAGCTCCCTGTAGTTTGTGGTAACTGGGCTGTGCCATTTATAATTGCATCCCTGAACAGGTGACATACATCGTTCCTCTCAACTTCAAACCTTTCATAGAAAGTGCTGGAGAAACTCAGTGTCTGTGCAGAGAGAGAGAGACAGAATTCACATTTCACATTTCTCGAGTCAAATTCTGCCATAGTTGAGTCATCCCGGACCTGAAACTTTAACTCTGTTGCGCTTTCCACTAATGCGGTTGGACCTTTCTGTTCTAATTGCAGATTTCCAGCGTCTGCAGCGTTTTGCTCTTATTTTGTGCAGTCTTTTCTGCGCCATTTCAATTACTTTATTTGTTCTTGCCACACGCGCAAAACAAAACCTTTTTTCGGAGTTGGCACATTTATACAGTGGAACAAACTCCTTTAACAAAGATAGACAGACTCTTAACTGCAATCTTCTGTGACAGTCCATAAATCACACATAGAGTCTAGCTCACTGTAACCATATAAATGTGCCCTTCACTATAACACACTCCCAAAGACAGGTCGAGTGAAAAAACTTTGTGCATGTTGAAACCATTGGAGCTTGCTTTTCTGTTAAATATTTTGAAGGGTTTTGATCGTCAGCTCATAGGCTGGTGAGGGAATCTGCTGACAGCAGGTTTGCATCTTGTCTGCTCATACAAACTGGGTTTGAAACTCTCAAAATTCACATCTGCTCAAATTACCTAGTTTATGTTTCTCAGCTGTTAAACCAAGTTCAGTGTATTTTTAAACACATTTAATTAATTAACAAATAGTTGCCAGCTGGCCTACACAACTGAGCTGCCATCGTTCCTGTTAGTGGAGCTCCTCAGTTGCTTGCAAGTGTTTAGCCACACGTATATTCCTTATTTAAATAGATTCTCAGAAATTTATCTGATTCTATAGAACCTTTTAACTGAAAACAGATTCCACAAACATGTGGAACCCCAGCATTCTCGTCACTCCTATTCAAATGGTTCTTTGCCAAGAAGCCAAAGATCAGGATTTAGCCCTCGATGACTGTTTTATGTTGCTTCTTTACCCCTGCCATTTTTCTCCACCTGTGAAGACGCTAACTTATGCTGCACAAGGGTCTCCCAGGAGTCTTGGATGCCTCCCAAGTGGCAGTTCTGCATGTGGGAGCTTAAGCAGTGAGTGTTGGCAGCTTATTCAAGCATGACCTTACCCACATGCACACGCAGTGCATGCACAGTCACACATAGCACACAAGCTAACACACGCAGACACACACAGAATGCAAGCTGAACACATTCAAGGACACGTGCAGCACATAGGCTAAGCACACATGCAGGCACGCAGTTTACACACATTCATGGTGCATATGCAGCACGTTCACCCTTGCAGCATGTACTTACATATATATACTCATGCAGCACATGTGCAGCGCTCACACATTCTCATGCACACACACACATGTAGCATACACAGTGCACACACACTCTCATGCATCACACATGCAGCATACACACACTCTCATGCAGCACACATACAAAGCATACACACACTCTCATGCAGCACACATACAGAGCATACACACACTCTCATGCAGCATACATGCAGCACATACACACACAGTGCACACACACTCTCATGCAGCACACATGCAGTGCACACACACTCTCATGTAGCACGCACGCAGCGTACACACTCATGCAGCACACATGCAGAGCACACACATTCTCATGTAGCACACATGCAGCATGCACACACACGTACCACACACACAGCGCACACACACTCTCATGTAGCACACATGCAGAGCACACTCTCATGCAGCATACAGGCAACACATGCACATACTCGTGCTGCACACAAGCAGTATATGCACACTGTCATGCAGCATGCACACACTTACACATGCAGCACACAGGTATCATATGATGAAGGCGCTGAGAGGCACAAATATTAACTGGATTGGTGTCAAACTGCTGTGTGTGGTTTGTCAGCTCAGATTTATGTCCAGCACAGATCAAGGATTTACCTTTCACACAGACTGAATTGTACATTTACCCATGGAATAGTTAGGTAAGTAACCTTTTTTTCACTTTATTCATCACCTGATGAGCTGGAATATTTGAGGTCTCTCACTTTCTTGAAAATGATCACTTAATTAGATTAGATTAGATTACAGTGTGGAAACAGGCCCTTCGGCCCAACAAGTCCACACCGACCCGCCGAAGCGCAACCCACCCATACCCCTACATTTACCCCTTACCTAACACTACGGGCAATTTAGCATGGCCAATTCACCTGACCTGCATATCTTTGGACTGTAGGAGGAAACCGGAGCACCCGGAGGAAACCCATGCAGACACGGGGAGAATGTGCAAACTCCACACAGTCAGTCGCCTGAGGCGGGAATTGAACCCGGGTTTCTGGCGCTGTGAGGCAGCAGTGCTAACCACTGTGCCACCGTACCACCCTCTAATTATGTGGAGTTTAGGAGACATTGCTCACTCAGTTTTTAAAATTTTGGATAAAAGTTTTTCACTTGATTTGTTAGGAGGTTTTCATCACAAACCTTATAAAAAAAAGAAACTATCCATTCTCTATGTCATCCAAAATTCTAAGTGGTTTAGCTTGTGGTTCTATTAATTATTGAACTGTGTAACAGGATGGGAAAATTCACAGCAAATTACATTAGAAGGTGTGTTAATATTGTGACAAGTGGGGTATATTCCAATGTTATATAATGGTGCAATAGTATTAGGAAAAAGCTTGTCCCAAGTTGTTGAGAAATGATGTGAGATGATGAATCCAAAAATCGTTGCCAAGCGAAAACCCTCTGCTCTACTTGACTTGTCCCACACAGTTATATTTTGTACCCTCCGCACTGCCATAGGAGCTCAGGGAGAATGTCATTGCACTGGTAACTCAGAGGCCCAGGCTAATACACTGGGAATTTGAGTTTGAATCCCATCTGAAAGATGGGGAGGAAATCTTTTCTCAAAGAATTGTGAATCTGTGGAATTCACTGCCCCAGGGTTTGGTGTATGCCTAGACACTGAATAAACTTAAGGAGGAAAGAGGTAGATTTTTAATTAGTTACGGGTTGAAGGGCTATGGAGATTGGATAGGAAAATGGAGTTAATGCTGAGCTGAGATCAGTCATGATGGTATCAAATGGCGGAGCAGGTTTGAGGGGCTGAATGGTCTCCTGCTCCTTGTTATTTGCATTCTTAAGTTCAGTAGCTGGTAGAGTTAAAAACTATGATGGGAGATGCTGGTGTTGGACTGGGATGGATAAAGCCAGAAGTCACATGACACCAGGCTATAGTCCAACAGGTTTATTTGAAATCACAGGCTTCATGGAGTCACCTGACAAAGGAGCAGTGCTCTGAAAGCTTGTGATTTCAAATATACCTGGTGTCATGTGACTTCTAGGTGCCTCCTTCACCGCCGCTCCCTCCCCAGCCGACGCCTGGAGGAAGAACATCTCATCTTCCACCTCGGAATACTTCAACCCCAGGGCATCAATGTGGACTTCACCAGTTTCCTCATTTCCCCTCCCCCACCTCACCCCAGCTCCAACATTCCAGCTCAGCACTGTCCCTATGATCTGTCCTACCTGCCTATCTTCCTTTCCACCTATCCACTCCACCCTCCTCCCTGACCTATCACCTTCATCCCACCCCATTCACTCATTGTACTCTTTGCTACCTTATTTTCCTGCTTCTCGGATGCTGCCTGAACTGCTGTGATTTTCCAGCACCACTCTAATCCAGAGTCCCATCATGTGACTTCTGACTTATTTTCATACCACCATTAGCTAGTTTTGAACAATCATTGAGAAACCCATCTGGTTCACTAATGTCCTTTAGAGAAGAGAATCTGCCATCCCTGCCTGGCCTGGCCTACATGTGACTCCATTTCTGATGAAAGGCTTATGCCTGAAACATCGATTCTCCTGCTCCTCGGATGCTGCCTGACCGGCTGAGCTTTTCCAGCACCACGCTTTTTGATTACATGTGACTCCAGACCAACAGCAATATGGTTGACTCTTAATTGCATTCGGAAATGGCCCAGCAAGCCACTCAGTTCAAGGGCAATTAAGGATGGGCACCAAATGTTGTTGTTCTTAGAAACACTCGCATCCTCAAACAGCACCTTCTAAACCCACAGCCAGTTCCATCTAGATGGACAAGGGCAGCAGATACATAGGAACACTATCACTCGCAAGCTCCCCTCTAAGCCCCTCACCATCCTGACTTGAAAATATATCACTGTTCCTTCATCTCACTCTGTCAAAATCACTCCTAATGGTATTTTGGATGTGGACTGCAGCAGTTCAAGAGGGCAGTTCACTGCCACCTTCTCAAGGGCAACTAGGGTTGGGCAATGCTAGCAACACCATGAGTAATAAAAATATAATCTTGAGGGAGGTGCGGAACTTTGGATAAAAAGACAGGTCAGTTTCATTTAACAGGGATCTGGGAGATCCCCCTTGGTGATTGTATGGGGCCTAGGGAATCAGTCTGAACCTGTTGGCACTGTACAGCATCTACCTTTCATAACTTGCATTTTGTAATAATTTTCAGTAGCAGTACATTCAATGAATGAAATGCTGAACAAATTCAGATTTGTTATTTTAAACTCCCAGTCACCCAACCAATTAACACGCCTAGCTGGTTAACTACCAAGCCTTGGGGGGATGATCTGATGGAAGTCATCAAGGTATTAACAGGAAAACTATGGTTGGGGATTATAGGATTAGGGGTAGAGTCTGAGAATTAGGGTTAGACTGTTCAGGAGAGATGTTAAGAAGCACTTCTACGCAGACAGGACGGGAGAGGTTTGGAACTGTCTTCCAAAAATGCCATTGGATGCTGGATCAGTTGTTAATTTTAAAACTGAGATAGTTTTTTTTTGTTAAGCTAAAGTATTAAGGGATATGGACCAAAGGTATGGAGTTAGGCCCCAGATCATCCATGATCTCATTGAATGGCAGAACAGGCTAAAGGGGCTGAAAGGTCTCCTCCTGTTCCTATGATTTCTGAGGAAGCTAGTCTGAAGCTGTGAAAGAAGGAATTCTGAGCTACAGAATACTGGGTTCCTGGTCAGGCTGAAGAACAATGCTGCTTCTGTACACTCACTGTCTGATAGGTAGTTGTTTATTAGACATGTCCATAGACAGATTCTGATGGTCATTGAAGGAGTCAAAGGATATGGGGAGCTGGCAGCAAAAAGGAGTTCAGCCCCAGAATACCGATGGCCTGTGCTGTGTTTGTTGTGCCTTGTCACACACGCTAACTCACAGGTATCCTGGAGGAGCTGGAAATGTGTTGCTGGAAAAGCGCAGCAGGTCAGGCAGCATCCAGGGAACAGGAGAATCGACGTTTCGGGCATAAGCCCTTCTTCAGGAATGAAGAAGGGCTTATGCCCGAAACGTCGATTCTCCTGTTCCCTGGATGCCGCCTGACCTGCTGCGCTTTTCCAGCAACACATTTCCAGCTCTGATCTCCAGCATCTGCAGACCTCACTTTCTCCTCAACGGTATCCTGGAGGAGGTCATTATCTTAAACAATGATAGAACCATACAGTCACCCAGCACAGAAACAGGCTCTTCAGCCCATCAGTCCTGATGAAGGACTCCTGCCTGAAACATCGATTTTCCTGCCCCTCGGATGCTGCCTGAGCTGCCGTGCTTTTCCAGCACCACATTCTCGACTCTGATCTCCAGCATCTGCAGTCCTCATGTCCCTCAGCCCATCATGTCTATGCCAACCAACAAACACCAATTACTCGCATTAACAACAAAAACAGAATTTGTTGGAAAAGCTCGGTGGGTTTGCTAGTGTCTGTGGAGAGTAATCAGAGTTAATGTTTTGGGTTGAGTGACCCTTGCTGAGAACTAATCCCATTAACCTGCACTTAGTCTCTAGCCTCCTACGCCCTGAAATTTTATGTGCTCATCCAGATGTTTCTTAAATGATGTGAGAATACCTGCCTGCACCACCCTCTAAGGCAGTGACTTCCATTTATCTGCCACCAGTCTGGGTGATAAAGAATTTCCTCAGATCCTGTCTGATTTACTTACTGCTTGCCTTAAACTAATGCCTTCTGGTCTTAGACCCATCTGCTGTACAGAGTACAGAGTAGGATTCCAGCAAATCCTAGCCTCATTCACCTCCTGGAGCACTGAGGCAGAATATGGTCCAAGCATCAGAGACACTTGTGTGTGGGTTCAGTGAGTGAAATTTATCCCCTCTCTCACAGTGAAATAAACCAAGTCACTTCTCTGCATATTGCTGCTGCTAACCACAGTGAATTTTTTTTTTTAAGAATTGCCATCCTCAGCAAAATGCAAGAGACAAGGGGGGGCATGAAAAAAGAATGATGTCAGGATTTGTTTATACAATCTGTTGCCAATCCACTGCACTTTTCAAACTTTTTTTTGACACCATTTCACTGGTAACTGCCCTGTGAAAGTAGAATTTGCAGAATCTGAATTACAGCTAGCCCAGGCATCCCAGAGAGTATTATCACACACACTAGAAATAACTTAGAAAGCAGGCAGATCCATATTAGGTAATGAATTTGTACCAGAAAGAAGGGAACAAGAAATTTATTGACAAGCTTCTGTGACTATGAGGCAGTAGACTACCCTCAGCTCCTTTCAGCAATTGTGATTTTTATACTGAGCAAGTGCAGAGGGACCTTTCCGAAAGATAGTTAATGACGCAATTGTTTGTCTCCCTACTTCTGTCACAAGTGGAAAATAAAAGTGAAATGCTATTTCTGATAAAGGAATGTAATAACTCGATCAGAAATATCGCTGTTTGATTTGAAGGGTGAGGCATTTACCAACCTTCCTTACAATTAAAACCTGCTGATAAAGTAGCAGCAGGATTGAGCTCATTCTTATATTTTTGGGAAGGAAGGAAGGGGAATCGTCGAGTACGGAAAATATAAGTTTGATTCTGGGGAGGGTGGAGGGAAGGGGGGGGGGTGAATCTGAGCAGCTTTTACCACGTGGGCCCTCAATCTGTTGTCACAAAGGCAGAAATTCTAAAAGAAACATTTGATATGTTTTTCACACATTTTCCATAAGGTGTGTTTGTGATCAAGCGTGTACGGGTGAGCGTGTTTGGAAGTGTATATGTGTGTATATGTGGGAAAGTGTGCCTTTTTGTATGTCCTAGTGTGTGGGAGTGTGTGGGAGTGTGTGTGTGTGTATAGCCGTTTCTGTGCTTACCGTTCCGTTAAGGTCTCCTACGGGAAGGATCACTGCACATCTCTGCAACAGTTGGTAACTTTCGTTTGGCCCCAGTCCATTACTTTGTGAGTTGGCTTCCAAAAACGAGATTAAATCAGCACACTCTCTCTCTCTCTCTCTCTCTGTCTCATTCTCTCTCTCTCTCTCTCTCTCTCTCTCTCTCTGTCTTTAACCATTCTCCTCCTGAGGATTCCCAGGACCAGTGTGGTTAGAAAGTTGAGCATATGTTGTTGGTGACTTTCTGTGGTTACCGGGCCCATTACATGGTTGGTGAAGTGACGTGGGTGAGGGGGCGCAGGGGAAGGAGGAGTGGTGTGGGGTCAGGGAGGGTGGGATTTGGCAGGAGTCAGGGGGGTGGTGTTGGGGTTTGTAAGGGCAACAATGTTAAAATGACCAGTGATTCAGCAGCACTTTGAGAGGCTCATAAGCTGTTGGAAAGATGAACATTTACTAACTAAAAATGAACTTTCTTTGTAACTGTTGACCTTTCATCATTTCTTTGACAGGAGGGAAGAACTCAAGAGAAGCAGCTGTTGCTAAGTGATGCACTGAACTGACTGGATCGGTAAGTTTCTGGGATCCCAGTTACTTTCCTCTTGTCAATTTCACAAGTATGTGGTAATCACCCTTTCATTTGGTAGTTTCTGGGGATTATGAGTGTTCATTGGTTAATCTGTGATTAAAGACCAACAGAATCTCTCTGTACAGTTGTGATTGACCAGTGGAGATGATCCATTCAGTTTTATGAGTTACAGTAGGTTGGTTTATTGATCACAGAATGACATTGTTTAACCATACTGTTTCAGCAAGTTTGCAGTTGTAAAGTGCTAGTTAATTAAGTCGCCAACAGGCCATAAAGTTGTCAGACAGTGCTGACTAACAAAGAGTGGCCCTCCATTAACCATCAACAAGGAGTCTCCATTTGCTGCGAAACTACTCCATTTGATTAACTATCTAAACGTCATAAGGGATTTGACAGAGTAGATGTTGGTAGGGGTTTACCTTTGACTGAGGAGTCTAGAATGTGGAGGTCCTGTCTCAGAGTAAAGGGGCAGCCAGTAGGGACTGAGATGAGGAGATGTTAATTCTCTATCCCAAAGGCCTGTGGATCCCAGATTGTTGAGAATATTCAGGCTTGTGATTGGTAGACCTTTGTGAAGTAGGGTATTAGGGGATAGTGTGAGAAGCAGGAATTAGGGTAAAAGGTCAGCTATGACCTTGATCAATAGAGAAGGAGGCTTGTCAAAGTTGACTCCAGCACCTATTCCATAAATTCAAAGAATCTCAGGATTGTTGCTGTGTAGAAAGAGGCCATTCAGCCCATATGCCAGTATTGGCTCTATTTTAATTTGGTGCCTATTTCCTGCCTTTATCTGACAGCATCGTTTCTGTTTAAATAATTGTCTAATGCCATCTTGTATGCCTCAATTGAACCTGTCTCCATCACACTCCCAGCAATACATTCCCAGACCCTAAACATTCGCTGTGTGAAAAAGATTATTTTGTCACTGCGCATTTGCTGATTTTGTAAAGCACTTCAGAATGATGCTGTCTGCGTCTTGATCCTTTTATGAACAGGAGGAAGGTCTCCCCATCCAGCCTGTCCCCATCTTGAAAACCATTTATCAAATATCCTCTCAGCCTTCCCTTTTCCAAGGAAAACAGTCCCAACTTCTTCAACTGTTCCTCATAACGGAAGATTCTCATTCCCAGGACCCTTCTTGTAAACCTCTTCCGCACTCTCTCCAATGCATTCCCATCCTTCATAGAGTGTGATGCCCAGACCAAATACAATATTTCAGCTGAGGTCTAATCAATGTGCTGTATAAATTCAACATAACTTACCTGCTCTTGTGCTCTATACACTTATGGATAAAACCTCGAATACTGTGTGCTTTGTTAATTACTCTCTACCTGTCCTATCACCTCTAATGGCGTAACTCAGGCCTTTATGCTCCTGCACTCTCTTTAGAATAGTACCCTCTAGTTTGTACTGTCTCTCCATGTTCTTTAAACGTTTCTGCATTGGACGACATCTGCCCACTCCTGTGCCTTTGGGGTTTCACAATATCCTCCTCTCAGTTTACAATTCTTCTAAGTTTTGTATAATTTGCAAACTTTGAAATCGTCCCCTGCACACCAAGGTCCAGATATTAATATATGACCAGGGAAAGCAAGGGTCCCAATACTGACCCCTGGGGAACTCCATACTAACCTTCCTCCAGTATAAAAAAAATCCATTGGCCCCCCCATTCCTCTCGGTTTCCAATCTCTCGGCCAATGTTGTGTCCATGTCGTTACTGTCCCTCTGAAACCATGACCTGTAGCTTTCCCACAAGTCAGTTGTATGGCTCTTAAACACACACCTGGAAGTCCATCTACATCACATCAACATTTTTATTTCCAAAGAGTCTTTCTGTTGCACATCATCAAACTTCAGCAAGTTATTCACATAGGGCATTTCCACTTCCGAATCAACCCACACTTTTCCATGTGATTATTGATCTTAATTTGGATAATAGTTCCTAGACACTAACAAAGTTAAACTGACAGGTCTTTAATTATTGGGCCGACCTTGACAAATTTTATGGAACTAGGCCACAAGGTTTTCAATTCTTCAGTCCTTTGGACTATTCTTCAGTTCTAACTAGTTCAATTCGAACAAAACACCGCTTAATAACTGATCAATCCACACTGTCAATAACTTGCATTGATACAGTATCGTTGAAGGAGTAAAATTTCCCAAAGCCCACTTCAAAGGAGCCACAGGGATCAGTGCTGGGGCATTAATTTTTAAAAATTTGTAGAAATGACTTTAATGAAAGGACTGAGTATTGCAGCCATGTGACTGCTCAGAGGTTCCACACATGCTGCTGACACATCAACTGGCATTCCGACAAATCGACTCCTGATTGTGGCAATCTCTGCTCGACATGGACTTCAGAGGTTCCCAGAGCAGGAAGACAAACCAAGGAAATGCAGACTGAAGGAATGGTCACTAAATTTGCTGATGATAGGGATAGGGAAGTAAGTTTTGAAGAGGACATAAAAATGCTGCATAGGCATCCAAATAGTTTCAGTGCATGAGCAAAGATCTGACAATTGGAGGACAATGAAGGAAAATGTAAGATGTCCATTTTTGCATAAAAAATGAACACATGGTGAGAGGTTGTAGAAGGATCTGGGAGTCCCGATGCATGAATCATATATATTTGGTATGCAGGTGCAGCAAGTAATTAGGAAAGGCAATGGAGTGTTATTGTGAGGGGAATTAAATACAGAAGTAGGTAAGTCATGCTTCACTTACACAAGGCAAGGCTGGAGTACTGTGTACAATAGGGGAGGAAACAGCCTGGAAGTACCATCATTAGACTGTTAATCCAGAGACCCAGGTAACGTTCTGGGTTCAAATGGCAGATGGTGGAATTTGAATTCAATGCAATTCTGAAATTAAGACTCTGATGATGACCAGGAATCCATCATCAAATGTCAGAAAAAAACCATCTGGTTCACTAATGTCCTTGAGGGAAGGAAATCTACCATCCTTACCTGGTCTGACCTACATGTGACTCCAGATCCACAGCAATGTGGTTGACTCTTAACTGCCCTCTGGACAATCAGCCAGCTAGCCAGTGAAACCATAATCCCATCAATGAATGAAAGAAAATTGGTCTCCTTCTTTAAGGGTGGATGCAAATGCATTAGAAGCAGTTCAGAGAATGCTTCCTAGCCTAACACCTGGAATGGGAAGGTTGTTTTATCAGAGGCTTGCCTTGTATCCAGTGGAACTTAGAAAGGTCTGAGGCGATTTGTTCAAAATATACAATTTCCTGAGGGGTCTTGACCAGGCAGATGTGAAGAGGATTTTTCCTGTAAGTTTGTGATCATTCAGGAAGTCAAAGGTTATGAGGAAAGGGCAGGAAAGTGGATGTGAGGAATGTCGAATCAGCCATGATCCTACTGGTTAGCGGAGTAGGCTCGAGGGGCTGAATGGCCTCCTCCTGTTTCTATTTCTGATGGTCTTATGGTCTCTTGTGGGAGAATCTAGAACTCAGGGTTACTATTTAAAAATAAGACAGAAATGAGGAGAAAGTATTTTCTCTCAAATGGTCCTGAATCTTTGGAACTCTCTTCCTCAAAAGATGGTGGAATCGATGGAATAAATAGCACATTACATTGAGTTGTGAACATAGGAATTAGCTTCCTAAATGGCGGTATTGAATACAAAAGCAGGGACATTATGCTGAGTGTTAATAAATCTTTGGCTAAGCCAGAGAGAGTTTTGCCTCTAGTCTGGTTAACCACACATTAGGAATGTTGGGAGGGTCTTTGAGAGAGTGCGGAGATGGGGGGAGTATCACTGCAAGGTTGAGTTGGAGAAGCTGGGATTACTTTCATTGGACAAAAGCATTTTGAGAGGAGATTTGACTGAGGTGTACATGATTATGGGGTGTTTAACTATGGTATCTGTTGTCTGATGGTGCAGGGACTAACGGACATAGATTTATGGTTTTGAGCAAGAGATATGCAGGGGTTGTGAAAAGGAACATTTATCTGCTCTGAGTGGTAATGGCCTATAAGGGTAGGGTAATCAGGGATTACAAATGATTTCCCAAGGAAGTTGGAAGGGCATTTCCAAGGCTATGGGGTAGAGTGAAACATTAGGATGAGCTGGTTTGTTCTTCAGAGTTCCAGCATGGACTCAGTGGACTCAATGACCTTCTTCTGTGCTCCCTCCAATTATAAATGCAATTGATTGTGTGCGTGAATGAGCCAATGAGAATGATCAGAAGGGGAATTGCCCCCCACCAGCATCAGCTTGGCTCATGGCTGAACCGGATGTAAGGAAAAGGATGGGCAAGAAGGTGTGAAGGCTTCGGGCTAGGATGACATGAGAGAGTTGTGCTGTTTGGAAAAGGAGGAGTAGAAATATAAAGTGCTCCCTGAAGTCACATCTAGAGGAAGGAGAGGGGATTAGTCAAACATTGGCAAAAAAACAGAATCAGCTCTCACTGTGTAAGAATAATGAGTGCCTGGCCTGCCCTTTATTAACACAGATCCCAGTAGCAGCCTCCACATAACCTCATGTTCAATAAACCCAAAGGGAGCCACTCACCACGAAGGCAAGTCTGTGCAAATGCTTAAATGTGAGATGGCGTGTGTGGCTGACGTTTGCAGATCTTTGCCACACTGTGGCCTCCAAGGAGGGAAGGGGTAAAACTGAACTGCCATTCCATTGCTAGTAATGGACAGTGTAAACAGGCAGGTTTACTGTCTCTCTCGTAAAATATTAGAGCATCAAACACTTCGTGTCTCTTATGATGCAAAAAAAATCATATTAGATAGTCATTTTATTTTTTTATGAAGCCCTTTCAGTTGCAAGTATGAATCTTTGATTGTCAGAATTAAGTTAATTTTCATAAAATAGTTTGTGAGATTATCAATGAGTATATGACTTAGCTAGTTACAGATTTTTCAGAAAATAAGAATTTTATTCCTGATATAATAGAACTCTTTGACTGTGAGAGTGTTCAAAATAATTGTTTCAGCTAAGCAACGACATTGGTACAAATGGCCTGTTCCATACAGTCCTGTGATATATTGGAGAAGTTAAACACAGAAATGTTAATTAAGCATATTATGTAAAATTGTCTTTCTTTTAAATCTATCAAGAAACACTGAAAGACACGGAGGAGCATTTGTCAGTCTTGAAAAGTCATTCGCTCATTTGTCAATTTAAGCATACAAACCCACAGCAATTAAAAAAAGCAACATATATCTCTTGGTACCAATTCTGCTTTAGTTCTGGTGAACGAGATTTCCTTCCTTTTTACCTTCTTCTCTGCCATCACCTTACCTCATTGTTAAGACATTTGGGCTCGAAATCTGACACAGCTTGATGTTGTCATCACATTGAACAATTGGTAGCAAGTTCCTCCCAGTGATTGATGTCAGTGCTGCTGTGTTACCCCATGGGACTCCTACCTCATGTGCTGGAGGAGCTGTAGGTCAAGGGGGCGGGAAGCCCAATAGGCAGGAGGTTGTGACTCTGAGTAGATGACATCCTTGAATTGAGGCACATCTGACAATGCATCAAAACCATTCAGCTCTGTCTCTCTATTCTTCCAAGTCTTGGCAAATTCCAGCTTTCCTCACTTTCCATTAGCCCATCAATGAACGAGTCTGAGGAGCTTACTACTAAGTCAGAAAGAGAGACCTAATTAGCTAGGTTTGGGGTAAAGGGTGATAGAATGGATTTGAACTGGTTAGAGTTGAAGGAAGGGTTGATGAGATGAACTTAAGTGGAATTCAGGAGAGAGATCTAATTAACTTTGTTGGATTACAGCCTATTGAAACTGCCAATCAAAGTTTGCTTGACTCATGTTGAACAGATTTGGTATTGTATCAAATGACAAACAGAGCAGCACTCACCATGGATTAATTTGTGATGGAACGATGGTTCAAACTAGTTTAATTCTAGCCCTCTTCCAAAGATTAGAACAAGCTTCATAGATATCAACATGTTGGTGTTGCTGTTCTCAATGGCTCTGCTCTGGATGAAGTATCTTAACTGAAATATATCTGCTACTGATGGGGCCTTGACTGTAACAATTGAAATTTGTCCATCTTTCTAAAGTTTTTGTGGCATTGTGCATAACACTGTTTGCAACTCATTTCCTTAACTCAGCCCAAGTTTCTCCTCTGCAATGAGAACCTATCAAATATACTGTTGAGCTCGAATGTTTGCAAATGACAAATTTCTGTCTTGCTGATAAAAGTAGGGATTGCCACTCTAACTTCTGTTGCTCATGGCAAACCATTGGAAATTCCAGTAAGTACATCTCAACTTCCTGGAGCCATTCAACCCCTTAAGTCTGCTTTCCCATTTAGTGAGATCTGACTACTCCACACTCTCACCTATTCCCCCCGATAAACTTTCACCCACTTAGCTCAGCAAGAATATATCCACATCTGCCCCCTGAGAAATATTCAAAGACTCAGCTTCCATCACCTTTCGAAAACTTTTGATCCTCTGAAAGAAACCTTCTCCCCTCCTCTCCATCTGAAATGGCTGTGTCTTTGTTTTTAAACAGTCACCACTATTTCTGCATTCTCTAACACGAGGAAGCATCCTCTCCGCATCCATCGGTCACCTCAGAAGCTCATGTTTTAATCAAGTTGCAGCTTCTAAACTCCAGTTTAAACAAGCCAAACCTGGCCAACCTTTTCTCCCTGGGTCCAGGCATTAATTCAATCAACCGTCTCTGAATTGCTTCCAATGCATTTATGTTCCACTCATATATTCGTTGCAATTTTAAGTATCTCCCCTCAGAGAATCCCCACAGTGTGAAAGCAGGCCATTTGGCACATCAAGTCCTCACCAAAGCTCTGAACAGCATCTCATACAGACCTACCCCCTAACTTACCCTGCATCTCCCATGGCTAACCTACCTAGCCTGCACATCCCTGGACACTATGGGGCAATTTAGCATGGTCAATCCACCCTAACCAACACATCTTTGGACAGTGGGAGGAAACCGGAATACCCAGAGGAAACCCACGCACGCACTGGGAGAATGTGCAAACTCCACAAGGACAGATATCTGAGAGGGGAAATAAACCCGGGTAGCAGTGCTAACCACTGAGCCACCCTTCAATTTTAGCATCAAATGTATATGTCACTGTCCTAGTCTCCATTGAGTGTTCTAATGAGATAGTCATGCTACTTGCATTAGCAGGTCAAATCATTTCACTCACTGCAAGAGTTCTTGAGGAAGCGAAGGTTCAGCATCATTTTGTATAGCAACACTTCCAAGACCTTAATGTTTCCAACTTTGGACAACAACATGCTATTTATTCTCAGAGCTGTTGAGCAGCATTGAGAGTGCTTTCTGCTTGCACAACAGGTGGAGTCTCTGCCAGTACGCATGGATTCATTGCCGCAAGTTCAGCATTGTCTTAACTGCCATGGGGCTAGCAACAAACTGGGCATCCTCCAAATTGTGCATTTTCAAACAGTTTATGCATTGTTAATTAGGAAACTTAATGGGTGTTTACTGTGCAGTATTTGTTAATGATTAGTATCGCGGGGTGTGATTCTGCTCAACAATGCATTTAGCCCAACAAAATAAACTGTAATGGGTGTGAAAAAACAGTGTCAATATAACAGCTGAGATTTCAAATATTGGTGTGATAAATACAGTTGACTATTGTTAACGTAATTCGTCAGAAAGTGCCTGGTGTTAATGACTGAATTTTGCCCTTTCTAATGATTTTACTTAAAATATATTTGTTCTGTGCTCATTAAATACATGCTGTTATGATTCTGTTGGAATGAAGCCTGGTTTCTGTTTGGCTGAGCAGTGTGTGTCCTTTCCTTTTACCCACTCATCATGATGCTGTTGAAAAGCTCTATACACTAGCTCCAACTCATGGAACTGCCGTTTAATAGGTGCTGGTATTGTCCTTTGTGCCAATGGGTTTATGGGGTGGGCGGGACCTATGAGTGAAATTGAGTCTGAGTGAAACCAGCAGAGTTTATATGTGAATACTGAGGTGTGTGTAATCAGGTGTACTCAGGTACAAAGCTCAGGGGAAAGTGGTGACTAATTACTTGAACACGTTTAACAGTTGAGATCTTAACACCGAGTCTCTGCTTATGGCGATTTAACTGCATGTAACATGAGAAAGAAAAGTTCTTTTGTATGTCACCACTGCTGAATTTACAATCCTGAAATCTACCAAGCCATTGATCCACTCCTAGACAATCTTTGGTTCTAATAATTTTATTCTATAGTAGTCATAATATTCTGGTTTGTAAAGGGTTAAAGTGGATAGAATTGAAATCTTTCGGTATTTGACACAGCACATTAATACATTCATATCAAGTTCTTTAGTGCACCAATTTAACCAATCCATGTGTTAACTCCATCATCGAATTACATTGGAATTTCTTAGGAAGATAGGAGTGCATTTGTTAATAATATCCCACTGTGCACTTTCACCTCTGAGGGCTTTGAATTACTGAAGTGTCAAAAAAAAGCTCCATAATCTGAGGAATCGGATACAGTTCAAATTAATGCATCTTTCTCTTAGGCAGTCTCTTGTGGTTGGGGGTCACTTGTTTCCGCTCTGGAAATGAATGCTCAGGTGATTGAAGAATCTAATGTATGACCTCCTGTCTGTGTCACAGGGGTGGCACTCCTTTTCTGTTGACACTTGACTACAACTTGCCATTGGCAGTGAGTCTCAAGAAGTACAGATCCTTCCCTCTGAGCTGGCCAGGGCCAGAGTTTCCCAGGTGACATTGGGGTTTAGCTGTTTATCAAGGAGGTTTTGAGGATGTCCTTGATTTGTTAGAGTTAGATGTAGTTCTTAGGGCTGAAGCGATATGGAGAGAAAGTGGAAACAGGGAACGAAGTTGGATGATCAGCCATGATTATATTGAATGGTGGAGCAGGCTTGAAGGGCCAAATGGCCGACTCCTGCTCCTTTTTCAATGTTGCACAACCATCCAGGGACTGACTGACTCTAAACAAACCAAGTTCTACTTAGGGAGTTGCTTTCACGAGTCTTGGGGCAGTGTGGCCCATCTAGTGGAGCAGATTGAGTGTGGGCAGTGAACCAGTGTGAGGGCTGTTGGTGTGAACGGAAACACTGGCATCAGTGCACCAATCCTGCCAATGAGTTTGCAGAAAGCAGCACTGGTGGACCTCTGCAGGGTTTTGGTGTATGTTGGATGCCTTTCATATCCCTGAGTCATGGAGGGGAGTAGGTATTGTTACTGCTCTGTCAACCATTGATTCTGGATTTGAGGTTCTGGGTCTTCAAACACTCTGTCCATTCAGGTTCTGCTGGCACGCTGAACGTGGTTTCGAACCTCATCATCGATGTCTGCCCTTGTTAACACTAACTCCCAAGGAATCGAAAGTCCATTCAGCATCTAAGGTCTCATGATGGATTTTGATAACCAGGATAGGGTGAGGTGGGTGGAGGAGGTGCAAATGGTGGTGCAGGGGTTGGGAGAGGAATGTTTTATGAATGTTTAGTGAAAGCTCCGTGCTCTGATATGCCTCAGTGGAGTTGATGACAGTGGCATGAGGCTTGATGACTGAGTGGGCACAGATGATATGACTCTGGAGCTGTTGTACGGGCGGAGGGGGCTAAACAGGTTTCCATTTGTTTTCTGGGTGAGATCCACTCCAAAGAGAACTTGCTGAAGGTGAGTTGGAGCATTGCAACATGGAAGATCGAAACCAGCATTCGGGGCATTGCCTGACCCCAGTCCGAGAGTGAATCGAGATCTTCGGTGGATCTGTTGCTTCGGATCTTGTTGTGCATATCATCATGGCACAAGCAGGAAAGTGGAGACAAATGTTTGAGCAACTGAAATGGAGGAGGACGCTCTGTATTGTTTTCTGGTCGAAGGCTTTTGTAGAAGGAAATATACAAGGGTCACTGCTGTTTTGTGCATTTTGAGACAATGTTACAGAGGTTGAAATGGACAGTCTTTGCACTTGCACAGAGAAGTGGTAGGAGGCTCATTTTGGGTGCAAATGTCATACCAAATTATTGAATTGTCTCCTCCAGCCACAGGCTATTGCTAAGGAGGGGAATGCAGTAGTGACTAGGACTTAAGAGTTTGTGGCAGGGACCATGGCTTTGGACTTCCAATGTTGAATTAGAGGAAATTTCAGCTGATTCATGTTGGATTTTAGACAAGCAATCTGATCACTGAGAGACAGTGGAGGGGTTGAGAGATTTGGGTGAGAGGTAGAACGAGGCGTTGCTGCTGTCTCATGTTGTGTTTTCGGCTGACGTGCTGAGGGGCAGGATTGATCCTTGGGGAAGACCAAGGACTGATCCTTGGGGAAGACCAGAGAAGTTATTGCAGGTGGTTCTCTGGCATGGTCAGATGGAGGAGAATGGAAGCAGGTGAGAGCTGACTGATGGTAGAGAGGCAATGGGTGAGTGGTGCCATTCAGATTAAGAATACACATGTTAAAAAGGCCACAAGAGCAGCCCAGGGTGTGATTGACTGGGGTGATGTTGGTCACTTAATTCCACTGAGTTAATGCTTTGTTTGTACCCACCTGCTATCACCATCACCAAGATGTGCTGTCTGTAAACTGCTCTTTCAAGCTCATCCTTAAAATGTATGTCTGTGTATTTTAAAACTAGCATTAAGTTTTATTGTCACGTGTACTCAAGCACAGTAGGTACAATGAAATATTTAAACCAATTATCTCTTAATATGCTGGATATGTTTTCAATTCTGTTCTTCTGGAGTCTGGGTCCTTAAAGAGTGTTGTGTTGAAGGATGTTCCAGATTCATTGCTGTGTAACACGGGGAGCTGGGTGGTTACTGGTTTTGCGAGCATTGTGTTGCCAGTTAGAACATAGAACATAGAACAGTACAGCACAGAACAGGTCCTTCAGCCCACGATGTTGTGCCGACCACTGATCCTCATGTATGCACCCTCAAATTTCCGTGACCATATGCATGTCCAGTAGTCTCTTAAATGTCCCCAATGACCTTGCTTCCACAACTGCTTCTGGCAACGCATTCCATGCTCTCACAACTCTCTGTGTAAAGAACCCACCTCTGACATCCCCTCTATACTTTCCTCCAACCAGCTTAAAACTATGACCCCTCGTGTTTAGTCATTTCTGCCCTGGGAATTAGTCTCTGGCTATCGACTCTATCTATGCCTCTCATTATCTTGTATATCTCAATTAGGTCCCTTCTCCTCCTCCTTTTCTCCATTGAAAAGAGTCCGAGCTCAGTCAACCTCTCTTCATAAGATAAGCCCTCCAGTCCAGGCAGCATCCTGGTAAACCTCCTCTGAACCCTCTCCAAAGCATCCACATCTTTCCTATAAAGTTGGGTTAGGATTAATGTGTATTTCAGGGGCTGAAACAGGTCCGACAACCTGATAATCCATTAAACAGAAGGGAAGAAAAAAGCCCAAAACTGGTTTACTAAGGGAGGATTTAGCATTAATGCTGTAGACACAGGATTACAGAGAGTTTGGGGTGAGAGCCTGTAAAGCTGTCAAAAGCTTTATGTGGACGAAGCAGCAGGAAGTTTAACTCATACTGACAAGGTCAGAGCTGACCTAAAGAAAGAGAAAAGCATTGTTAGAATGAGTGATTAAAGGGCTATGCCCAATTTCTGAACACATCAAACTGTTGTAGAACACATTCAGAGTTTAATCCTGTCAGTGTGGAGCATGTCTGGCAGCTTGCAGCAAAGCAAAACACTTTTCACCACAGGACAATGCCAACTGCACAATGCTGCAATGGGAAGTGGCCTCTAATGTAAGTGTTGCCATATTTAAGAGTCTTGATTGCAACACTCACTTTGAGATACATTTCGCATTATCAACGACCTACACAGTGTAAATTATAAATGGAGATTAACAATGTTCAGAAATTTTCCAAAGCCTTTGAGAGGCTCGAGTGTACATTTTTTTTTGTGAACCAGACTCTGCAAGTTGATAACAAAAGCAGAAAAACTCAGCAGGTCTGTCAGCACCTGTGGGAAGAAAGCAGTGTTAATGTTTTAGTTATAGTGGCTGTTCATCAGAACTCTGCATCTTCACCACAAATTTATATTTCTACACAGAGAACAAACTTCCATATTTACACCAATGTGGCATCTGCTATTTTATTCTGAGGAGCACTGACTGGTGCTTTAACATGGCAGTGTATACCTCATGAATATTCATGATGACTTAGAAGGCAAAACATCACCAGAGGGAAAATTTCAATCTGTGACCAATGGCAGAGTTCTCCACAAGTCATTGGTCAGTAGGTGGCCCATGAACAGTGGAGTGAAGTGGTATCTCCTCTCCTAAACTCCATGTGGAGCACTTGGCTCTTCCAATACCCTCCCTGAAAGAAAAAAGAATAAGACAAAAGTAAAAATGGTACTGGTACACTGAGGTTTAATGCCAGCTTGGAGATTACACATGTGACTCCAGAACAGGATGTGAATCCACCTGTTGACACACTAACAGGATATGGAACCACACAATTCTGATTTGAAGCATATAAAACAAAAAAAAACCTGCTAGTTTCTGTGAAATTTAGTCAACACCAAATTATAAAATTTGCACTTTTGTGATGACATTAATCAACCATAGTGAGTATTCTCAGCTACACTGAATTTGTCCAGTTTGATCTCAGGAGTTTAATAATTTTGATTGGGACAATTGAGAAATCCTATATGTGTTTCAATTTACTGCTGATGTGACTGTGATTTCAAACTGTAGGATTTAATCATTTGTGGGACATGGATGTCGCGAGGTCAGCATTTGTTACCCTTGAACTGAGTGACTTGTTTGGTCATTGTTAACCACATTGCTGCAGGTTTGGAGTCCAGACTGGGTAAAGGTGGCAGATTTCCTGCTCTAAAGGGGTATCAGTGAATTGGATGGGTTTTACAACAATTGACAATGGTCACCATGACTGAGGCTCACTTTCAATTTCAGATTGATAAATTAAATTCAAAATGCAGCAGCTGCCATGGTTGTTATCTTAGGCCTCCAGGTCCAGTGAGTTTGCTGCTATACCACTCTCTCCCCTGACATTGTAGCCATGTAAGGATTTGGTCCTGGTTGCTATCAAACACACTGCGACTCCAAGATGAAGCGATGTGCCATCTCTCAGAGCTCAGACTGAATCTCAGCGTGGCTGCAATGCTGAGCAAAAGTCTGACTCGTGCTCAATTCACTTTATAAAAACAATGAGGGTGTAACTCCACACAAGGAATGGAGCTGACAATGACACTGAGTTTACAGGATTAGGGAATACTGTATTCCTAGAAGGAAATTTGCTGTAAACAGGTAGCAGAGTTATTAGACAGGGCGGGGGTCCAGAAGTTACTCTAATAACATTTCCAAGGAGTTTGTTAATGGGGTTTTGAAGGCAGATGGCTCATGGTCATGTAGCTGACCACAGGCCCCAGCTAAAGCACAAACCCAATCTCCAATAAAAAGAAAACGTTTGCCATTACAAACTCTCAAGGTCATCCATTCACTCTCCACACTGAATTAAAATCTCTGATAACATCCCACCTCTCTCCCTAAACAGTTTCCAACACACATGTATAATCCGTAAACACAGTTTCAGCAACGGGATGCTGGTGGAGTTGAACAAAGCTAATATTGCTGGCCGACATATAAATAAATAAAGTTGTAACGCAAATAATGAAGGTAGATTTTTGAATTCGGAGAAGCAAGTGGCCTTTACACAGTTAGTTTTATTTTATTTATTTAAAACATATGTTGCCCCCTCACCCCAGTTTTCAGCAGACATTCCCACATCGATGGTGTTATTCGTTAAATGTTCATCCCTCTCCCTGCATTGTTCAGTCAAGTGACTGCATCATGCAGTGTAGCAGTTCAGGCAGAAGCAGTGAACAATACAATTCCAGCATCTGACGCTGAAGTTTGAAGCCAATGAGTTTCCATTCAAAAGTCTGAACTTGCCAGTGTACATGTAAGATCCCTCATTAGCTGTCAGAAATGTGGATGGGAAATATTAGGTCAAGAATGTACTCCAAGCGATTGCTTGTGCGCCTTTTTTTTTTTGGGGGGGGGGCATGTTTCACTCTCGGCATTAGAAGCAATCCTCTGTACAAAGTTTAACATGTGAACGTTGTCATGTTGCGTTATCGCTGGCTGGTACACCGACGGTTAATTCTCACCCAATTATCACTTCCAGGGCAGCCAAAGGCCATTTTCAAAATATGTGCCCGTGACATAATGATGTTTATTGTAAATATTTTAGCGAAAGATAGTGCTTTGTGGAGAAAGTCGGCAATCTAAAGCTGGAATAATTTATTAAGATCTAAGATGGAGCAATTATGTGAAAAGGACTGAAAAAAAAGCAAGAAAAAAAATCAAACTCTCCAGGAACCGCATACATGATTGCAATGTTGATTAAATCCCACTGGATCTAATGAGTTGATTTTCTGCTGTTAATATTGCATCTGCTGATGATGAATTCGTTAGGATAATGGAACAGAGCTAAAATATAAATGAGTCGCTGTCAAGAAGCAGATTTTTGTCATTTAGGTACTGACATTTTTGAAGGTCTGTGCCATTGGGTTGTATTTTTCCCAATAACATTTACAATCTAGTATATATGTATTCATTTTTTATAAAGGGTAATGTCTGACTTACTTAGCATTATAACTTTATTTTAATTTCTAAGATTTCAAAATGCAGTTGGATATTAATGGATCGGCACTGAGTTACTGGTGTGGTCTACAAACAGTGCCCTAAGTCTGAGTCGGTAATGCTCCGGCAGTGGTTCCTTGCACAACCCATTACTCAATCCACAAGTTCTTCATTAAAGCACGCTGAAGTAAAGGCGGCTACCATTCACACACACCCTAAAATATTGTTCTAGTCCTTCCCTCGGCCGCTAACTGATGACCCTGTTTTGTCATGTTTTCAGACTGCACAGGTCTCCAGGCGACGCTGAGCATTGTTTAATTACCTGTGTGCCAACACTGCTCGGTATTTAGGATTACCCTTGCTATAGAGAAGAGCAGTAGTTCTGCTGAACTGCATATTGCAATCCGCTGATCGACTCCTACATGGAACCAAATACGAAACGACTCACTAAGCTTCATTCCCCAATCCAAAACGCATTGAACTGTCACGAATAGTCCAGTGGTCAATGGACCTCCCAATGCAGATCCCTGATCAAATAACCAGCACTGAGATTCACAGACACTCAAAGGGACTTTCGCTGTCAGGCCGCTGATGGACTTGTATATAATGTTCTGTGCTCTTAATTTATCAACTTTCACTGAATTGGGCGGCTTTTCTGTGGCTATTCAGGTTATGACCAGACTGGCCCCGCCCTCAGACTGCATTATGGCATTAAAACAAAATTCTTGGCCTTCAGTTTGAGCTAAGATTTTGATATAACTTGTTGTATTACCCTAAGGTATTTGTACGGCGTTTCCTTCCCCAGAGCTTGTAGAATGAGTTTGAGATTGACGCAGAGTGTTTCTCAGTGTCCCGTCGAGCCTGAGTCGAGCTCCTGCCGCACACCCGTTCCACTGTGGGTCCTGTCTCACTGCCCAGTCATCCTTGTGCCTACCCCTCCCTGTTGCTGAGATGCTGATCCATTCCCTGGCCAGACTTCAGTGCTCCATCCTCAGAGCTTCAACTCATTGAGAATTCTAGTCAAACCCCTCTCCTCCACCTGCATTCCCTCACTCTCCCACTCCCCTGTGGTTGTCCTGGCTAACCAACATTGACCCTCCGTCCTCCTACGCCTCCGATTGAACAGGGCCAACCTCATGTTTAAACCCCTCATAGTATTTCCCCTCCCTATCTCTGAGAGTAGCTGTGAGCCCACAACTCCCTCCAGCCCGTCGTCCACCACCTCAGCCAACCAGTTGGTACATCCCCCTTCAGCTCAGGGTCCCTAATCTGTATCTGTCTAATGAGTCAGAACTCACGTTTCACAGGTTAGAGCTCTGATAAAGAGTAATCTCGTTTGGAAACGTTACCTCGCTGTCTCCCCATGGATCCTGCCTGGCCCGCTGTGATTTCCAGCATTTTGGTGTTTTCACCAGGTTATAGTGCAACAGGTTTATTTGAAATCACAACTGCCCTGAACGCTTGTGATTGCAAATAAACCTGTTGGACTATAACCTGGTGTCATGTGACTTCTGACCTTGTCCACCCCAGTCCAACACCTGCATCTCCACACTCTGTTTTAATGTTAACTGTAGTTAACGTACCACATATTTGTGAGGAGTATTCAGTTTCCAGAGACAGGAAACCATATCAAGGTACATCACAGAGCAGTGATCAACATTCTCACATTCTAGTGAAAACCGTGGATGGTGTAAATCAGAAACAAAAACAGGAATTGCTCAGCAGGTCTGGCAGCATCTGTGGAGAGAAATCAGAGCTAACGTCGAGTGACCCGTCCTCAGTATCCTTATTGTATTCCAAGCTGGTTTCAGTTGCAGTTGGACATGAAAGACAGCGATGAGGAGTTCTGGTATTTTCAGGTTTGTGTCTATGAGTACAAGTTGCATGTGTACATCTGATGTGTCTATGAGTACAAGTTGCATGTGTACATCTGATATAAGTGTGCAAAGCTTTTGTGGAATACAGTCCCAGTATACACACCCAGAGCAGGAGGACTTAGAGCCGCATTGATTTTATTCTGGTATGTGTGGCTACGCCAGGTCCCATGTGTCAATGTAGCGGAGAGTTTGCTTACAATTAAAAAGCAAAAACTGAAATTGTTGGAAAAGCTCAGCAGGTGTGACAGGATCTGTGAGGAGAGAAATCAGAGTGAACTTTCCGGGTCCGACTACCCTTCCTTCGAACAATTAAGAGCTTGCCGTAATGTTACAAAATTGCTGTTGATACATGGAGTGAATAAAGGAAAATAATAACTTGTATTGAGGTAGCGCCTTGCATCACCGGCCATCCCAAAGCATTTTGGAGGCAAAAACAGAAGTTGCTGGAAAAGCTCGGCAGGTCTGGCAGCATCTGTGAAGAGAGAAATCAGAGCTAACGTTTCGGCTCCAGTGACCCTTCCTCAGAACGGAGGACGGGTTTGTTTCCGATTTCCAGCATCTGCAGTTCTTTCAGCTTTTTCATTGTACAGGAGGTTTGGTTATGCTCCTGTGGGCAACTGCGAGCTCTTCCTGGAGGCTAATGCTTTTGACAAGTTTGCTTTAAGAAACAATGTGATATAGAACCAGAAAAAAAATAGAGAGTATCCCAAATATGAAATGTGATGAGACATGCAAGAGCAGTGAGATTAATTCAGAGCTCACATTTAAAAAAAGATATCGTTCCGTTTCTACATTGATTTGTGAATGAAGTAGAGACTCGGTTCTGCGTGAAACACAATAAACTTTGAAGTTTACGGGACGACTGACTTCCTCCCTATCTCTCTCCACTTTATCATCATCTTAATCACTATTGTTGTGAAGTTTCATGGCTGGGTTGACCTTTTCCCTCAGCAGAGGATTATTCTGTTGCTTTTCACCGATCCTATCCCCTGGCATTTCCAAGGAAACTGTCTGGTTAAGGGCTGCCCCGGCTTTTCTTTCTCAATGTCACTTTCTTGTCTTTTAACATGGTTTTACTTATAAGTTTTTTAATCAATCAAACGCGAGCCAGAAAATGGGTTTTGTCATGGTTGGATGGCGGGGCGTGCTATGGCGCTGTGACAGCTCCTCAAAAGGAAAAAAAGCATATTTTTTCGGGAAAACGCTGGTTTCCATGGTGCTGTCACTTGTTACACATCAGCGGCCATTCTCAAACTCCAGCATGGGCTGCAGTTTCAAAAGAGGACAAAAAAAAATAGTTGGGGGGGCAGGAGGGGGGAGACAATTTCCAGAGGCAGCTGTCCTGATCCACTGATGTCATCTCTCGGTGTGAGTGAGAATGGGCACTGATTTAGATTGGAAAAGGGCTGGCTAGTGTTCTGTCAAAATATGCATAATCGGCGGTATTTAATAAATGTTCAATTTTTCATCCTACTTCACATTTGAAAAGTTTCCACCGAGAGGAACACATATCACTTGACAGAGCAGAACAGAGGGAAACTTACTCAATCATTGCTTCTGGTAATATGCCCATTGTTTCTAATGTTTAATTATCAGTTCTTAATGATCCTGCTTGACAATTTGTTGCTGCATGAATAAGGAAAGAGGGCTGGATGTCTTTCTTTTTACGGCTAATATTCTATTTTTTGTTTCACCCCCTCTCCCCCTTGGGGAGAGATTTTTGGAGACATTCTCACTGAGAGGAGTAGGTGAGCTCGGGACTGTTGCCCAGTTGGGTCTTTTGGTAAAGGGACGGTGCAAGTAGGTTTGAACTTACAGCTTTCGGACCGTGCATGCTGGGTGAAGGAAGCATGGAAGAATTCAGCACGTTGTCTTTCACCTGGGATGGGAGCCGCAATTTCTCTCTCCAGGTTCGGCTCCATCCTGGCTACCTTCAGAGAAAAGACTTTTGAAGGATGTGGCTTATTTTTGAAACCACTCTCATCTAATTCAGTGCAATAATATACTCCCTCCCCCCCCCCCCCCAAAAAAAAGCCCCTTCCGTCATTGCCATAGCACAGAGTGGGGAATGCAAGGGAATCCTGTGTCCTGAGGTGCTCCCTGTGCAAAACTGTGTGGTACTTGAAGCACCTGTCAGTACCCTGTGTCCGCTCTCATTCCGAAATTTGATCAGAGTGCTGACCAGAAAGGTAACGGCCCTGGACTGGCGGAGAATTGAAGGGTTTTATTCACGAAAAAAACCCAAAGCTGACCACCAAATTCGCGTTCCCAGGTGCCAGGGAATTACTGCACGTTCCAGATCTCGGGAACGAATTTGCTGCGCACTTTTTGCACTGGTTTGACATTAAACTTCAGCTGATTTCCCCCCGCAGGAAGTTACTTGACATTCTTTGATACGATTAGGTCTCGGAGTTCTTACCAGACTTCATGTCACTTTTGACTTAATGAAGTGGAACTGAGAGGGGAATTCAGTTCATCGCATTAGTCACAAGCAGAGTCCCAGGTTGTTAGAAAGCAGCAATGGTTTGGGACTGGGAAGGTACAATGCACGTCGTTATCATTCTGGTCAGTCTGTTTTTACACAAAATTAAACAAAGAACTAATTAGTGCTTCATGAATTAATAAATGCTCTGTTGCTCTGTAGGCTTTGCTATGCTGGATGGAACCAGCAAATAAATAAGAAAACTGTAATAGGCAGGAAAACGATTTTTTTTTGTTTTCTCGCTAGATGTCCTTTAGCTTGTCAGAGCTCAAATTGCTTTTAGCTTCTTTTAAATATCACAGGACACTATTTGTCCTTCAAGTCAAGTTGTCGGACTTAACCCGTTGAGGAGAATGGCAGATTTTTGTACACCTTTCAGAGAGAATGTGGGCTGATAGCTGTTCCACAGAAACCTCTGTAATGTGGAGAATAGCAAACAGCTGCTTGTTTATATTCTCTCCGCCATCTTTCCGAAGAGAGTGACTTTAGAGGACATGCATTTCTTTTAATGAATAATACGGAGGTCCATTGAACTTGGCTGTATGTTAATTAGAAATGAATAAAATAAAGTTGGGATTATTTACATTTTTTAATTTGAATGTTTCATCTCCAGTGCATAAAAATGACTGTCTTCACTGCCTTGTACGTTCTGAAGATACATTGGAGCAAAGCTTAGTACTGAGGGTTTCAGGGTAAACATTTAATAATGAAGTGTTGTTTGTATATCTTGTGTTTATCGTGCAAGTCTTTTTCAGAACATTAGAATATTAAATGCAGCTGAAGTAGGAGCAATATTTTGTGTGTGTTTTTAATATCTGGACCTGCTTATTAAGCTGCACCAGTTCAGTGCAGGAAGGTGTGGACCATGGACAGGTACAGTACTCAGCAACTGCTTTCTTATTTCCATTTACACTACAGCCACTTCTGGAATTCCTAGTACAACTTCAGGGCTATCCTTCCCAATATTCACTGCTTCCACCTCCACCCCCCCCATTCTACTCAAGGCTCTGCCTTCCTTTCTGTCTTGCCGAACATTAACACATCAGTGCTTACTCAAGGCAGTCCACACCAATGCACACTCAACATGTTGTAGACATGAGCATGCACAAAGCCAGACTGGTCTGGGTTGGTACTGAGCTCCCAGTCCCATCTTTCTCCCAATGTATGAGATCCAGCCAAAGTCCTCCTGCCTTGGTTTTGACCAAGCAGCTCAGAACTGAGCAGGAAACCACAAAGGTCACACTGTTTCTGAGCAAGGGACGGGCAATAAATACACAAGGACATGGAAGGGCATCCACAGGAGATGTGTTGATCTGCAGGGATTCAGTAGTTACTGAGTCAGAGCGTGGCTTCATGTTATTCTCAGCTCCTCTTTGAAAACAGCTTTGTCAAAAGATTTACATTTATGTGAGCCCTGGCGTCTTCATCAGGTTCTCAGCTGGAGATATAATGGGGAACAGCACACGAAGGGCAGGAGGCAAGTGAGGTATTGACCAGCCTTTGTAGAAGCTCCTGTGTATTGTTTACAGCACTCTGACCTTTAGCTGAGGGTGGAGGGGGTCCTGATCCACGAGGGGGAGGGGACCCTGTGCAGGTGATAATTAGGTGAGTGGAATCTCTTTGTCCAGTAATTTACTGAAGTGCAAATGAGGTCCAATCTCTCTATGAGTGAGACTATAGGTGTCCAAACTGTGGTCCATTGGTGAGGGAGCTGGAGCTGTGAAAGCAGGGCCGCCTGACTGAAGAGGTTCAGCAACTCAATCCTATTGTCACTTGGAGATTTCAATCTTTCCACATCTTCACAGGAGTCAGCTGGGTGAAGATGGTTACCCTCCACTTTGCCCATTGGTGTGATTCCAGCAGTAACTTGCTCACAGAATGGAATTCATTTCCTGCACTGTGGTGCATGTAGAGAGGATCAGCTGTACACACAGTCTGTGCTGTGGTTGTGACCAGAAACATCTGAGATGATTTGAGTGGATTCACTGCCACCAAACACTCACTCACTCACTCACTCTCTTCTCTCTCCAGGAATATAGTGATCATGGACCTTATCCCATCATGTCAGTTGATGTGCAGCCCGAGAGGCCAGGAATCCTGTGCCTGACGGACATGTAACAGTGTTAAAACTCTCGGAAAGGTGTTCATAATTTGAAAGGGCAGTTTCTTCATGGGAAGTGGAGAGGAGGCAGGTCCCTTGTGAAAGCAACAATGTTCTTAAGTTTTTAAATTCTCAGTCCAGCACACGAAATTTCTACTCCAAACAATCCCTCACCCCATGATTTGGAATTGGCTCAGGGAGATTCCACTAAATGCCTCCTCTCCCCAGTGGGGTGATCTGATTTAGCTCTTTTTCACCTAGTTGAATTCTGGGAGCCTGTGATTTTTTTTGTCTTATAACTGGTTGCGTACTTTGGATTTATCAAGCAAAGTTCTGTTCATTTCTGCAGCCGATAAATGAGCACCATCATGGGTTTAACCTTTATGTGGGGGTCTGGAATGTACGTTTGCATACAGTACTTGATCCCTTGTGCATCAGACCTGTGGGAGTCCCAAGTTGGGTTTTTCAATCTTCACTGTCAATTGCTGTCCCCAAAGGAAGAGAGGTTTTAAAAGCTGCTTTTCATAATGGAGCCTCAGGTTAAGAGTGAATCTGCTCCCCAGCCAGCTGATAGCTGATAAGTAAACTGTGGATATACAAACATCCAAATTCTATTTATCAAACACTGCCTTTCCACCTCAGTAAATTACTGGACAGAGAGATTCCACTCACTCACCGGGGAAACTGAGTTACCACCTGCACAGGGTCCCCTCCCCCTTTTGGATCGGGACCCCCTCCACCCTCAGCTAGAGGTCAGGCTGCTGTAAACAATACACAGGAGCTTCTACAGAGGCTGGTCAGTACCTCACCGGCCCCCTACCCTTAGCTTGCTGTTCCCCATCACATCTCCAGTGGCCTCCTTCTGTCAGGGAACCCTTTATGATCTGAAGTAAGGAGGCTGCATTGAAACAGGAATAACATTGAAATACACAGGTTTCTTAGGGGGCTTGACGATGTAGATACGACGAGGTCATTTCCCCTCGTGGGAGAGTTTCAAAGCAGAGTGCATAAGCTCAGAATAAGTGATCACCCATTCAAGACCGGGAGCTCCCCCCGTTGGAGGGCAGTGAATCTGTGGAAGGTGTTATTGCAGAGGGCTGTTCATGCTGGGTCATAAAGTATATTCAAGGCTAAGATAGACAGATTTTGAATCAATAAAGGATTCATGGATTATGGGGAAAAGGCAGGAAAATAGAGAGGAGGATGATCAGATCATTGAATGGCAGACTTGATGGGCTGAATGGTCTAATTCTACACTTATGTCTCTGGTCTGAAAAACAGCATCTGTTCTGTTCAGGAAGTTCTCCCTCGTACATTACGTAGCAATCAAAGGGAACTTTGCCCATTTGCTGTACATTGTTTGGGTGTGGAAACCCATTGGGTTTTTGCCTGAAAACCAACCCCCAGCGTAATCTTTCAGATCTTGCTGTGTGACTGGTGATGAGCAGTTTGTAGGACTGATACCTTTGTTACAGTTATCTCTGTTGTCTTTCTCATTCCACTCATTCTAAACTTGAGGTCATCCAAAACTGTGTTTGTTTATACCTTGTCTTGCAGCAAGCTCCTTTCCCCCAACACCCCTGCTTCTAGCTAAGCAATATCTTGATTTTAATATTCTCGTCTGTTTTCAAATCCCTGCGTGACCTCACCTCTCACTATCTCTATGATTTCCTCCAGTCCCACAACCCTCTGAGATTTCTGCACTTCTCTAAGGCTAGACTGTTGTGCATTTCAAGTTAAAACCACTCCAGTGTATGTGGCCACGTGGGGCTGGAGCTGTGACATGCCTTCCCTGGGCTTCTCTACCTCTTTGTTTCACTTGTCTGCATAAGAAGCCTTCCTCTTTGAAGATTTTGGTTCCCTGACCTAATGTCTGCTGGTGTGGCTCGGTAACATGGCACGTTTTCTAACACTATATGGAGGTATCTTGAGATGCTTTGTTTCACTGAAGGTGCTACATCGGTTCTGTTCCCACACTGGCTGAGGTTACCAAGAATGTCCTCCCTCCTCGATCTCCCCATTTACCTGAGGCATGGTGACCCTCAGGTTAAATTGCCACAGGTCATCCCTGTCTCTAATGATAGAGTGGGACAACAGCAACCTTCCATGTATTTAGATTAGTTTGCTAGATAAGTCCTCTTGTGGTAATGTCCCTGCCTCTAAAGCAGAAGGGTCAAGAGTGCGGTGCTGGAAAAGCACAGCAGGTTAGGCAGTATCCAAGGAGTAGGAGAATCAACGTTTCAGGCATTCCTGATGAAGGACCTATGCCCGAAATGTTGATTCTCCTGCTCCTCGGATGCTGCCTGACCTGCTGTGCTTTTCCAGCACCACACTCCTGACTCTGATCTCCTGCGTCTGCAGTCCTCACTTTCTCCTTGTAAAGCAGGAGGTCCAGGTTCAAATCCCATTCTGCGCCCAAGGTATGTCATAACAAATCCAAAAAGATAGTTTAACATAATTGTATTTAGATGGTGAGAGTCTTTGAGGAATGGGATGCTAGTTGGAACGTGAAGAGGTTTGTGGAGACTGGAGGGAGCTGGACAAGAGGCTGGAGGTGGTTTAAAACATGGTTTCAACTCGTTCACTTTCAGCACATCAGATTGCAGAAGTCCCAGATTGAACTCAAACATCAGGAGGCACCTGCGCGACAGAGACTGAGCAGAGACTGTTGTAACTTTGCATTGTTCTGGACTCTCAATGGACTGGAACCAGCTTCATTACAAAGTGTGCTCACTGCCCCTTGTTACAATGAGATTGCCTCCATCTTACTGAGGAATTCAATTAGAATCTGATATGGAGCCAGCAGAATAGCTCAACGAAGAAAAAGATAAAATATTTAACAGAAAGTTAATTGCTAGGCAACGCAGTGTTTTGGAAGTTAACACTTTGGAAACCAGAATGAATTATTCCCATCAGGAAAAAAACGGGAAATGTATCTCTTCCCAAGTCTGGTCCATCCTACAGCTGACTCTGTGCTGAATCTTTACCGTGCATCCAAGAAAGGTGCTGTCAGTGTGGTGTCTATAATGTTAACGTTATAAGTAGATCTAGGGAGGGGGGCAAATTGTGTTACTTGAGACAGGTGTGGTCGATTTCGATTATACATTGACCCACCTTGCATGAAGAGGAGTCACTAACATGTGCAAAGGGTGAATTAAGGATCCATAAACCTGCACTCTGAAGATTCACCTCCTCTTCCAACTGTGACAGGATTTCAGGCTTCCATAAAGTGAAGAGGAGACGGACCCTTTGGGACATGGACTTTTTCCCAAGTGGTGAACTGAGTTATGCCCCTCAGCTACTGCCTCCCAGTCTCGTTCCAACCCCAGCATCTATTTGCCTCCTGCCTCTCTCCTGTATTTGTGGGGTTTATTTACACAGTTAAATGCTCCCTTCTACAAGGAGCTGCTGTTTTGACACCACCTACACCTGCAGTTGGTAGCATTCAGTTTTGAAACATAAATGGGAACACAAGAACTGTTTTGTTCTAACAAGTCGTTGAAAAGGATGCAATCTATGGTCAACACTCCAGAATTAAAGAGCAAAATGTGCAATCCCTTTATTCCGCTGGCTGGAATGTTTCAGGAAGCAGCTGTAACAGGGAGAATTCTATCAACTTCTAACACCACAACGTCTAAACCTAACTTAATTTTCCCTGTCCCACAAAAGATCCTTGTTTGTGAAACTTGTAAAAGACCATTAAGTAACAGATAACATAAAGTGCTGGAGAGTTCAACAGGTCTGGCAGCATCTGCAAAGAGAGAGAAACAGAGTTAATGTTTCGAGTCTTTTCCCCATGATATGGGGATTACAAAATTAGCGGGCACAGGTTTAAGGTGAGAGGGAAAGATATAAAAGGGACAACTTTTTCACTCTGAAGGTGGTGTGTGTATGGAGTGAGCTACTGGGGAATTGATGGAGGCTGGTACATTTATAACATTTAAAAGGCATTTGGATGGGTACATGAATAGGAAAGGTTTAGGGGGAATATGGACCAAGTGCTGGCAAATGGGACTACAGTAGATTAGGTTAGGATATCTGGTTCACATAGACAAGTTGGATCGACGGGTCTGTTTCTGTGCTGTACGTCTCATGACTCTATGAGTCTAGTTAAGTCATATTGAACTCCAAATGTAAACACTGTTTCTCTCTCTACAGATGGTGTCAGACATGCTGAGTTTCTCCATCACTTTCTGTTTTTATTTCAGATCTCCAGCTTTTGAAATGGAAGTTCAAATTTGACATTATATAAAGTGCAATACAAATCAATTGCTTTCAACACAGAACATGAGATGCCTCATTGCACTTCACTAGAAGATATAGGAGCAGGTGTAGGCCATTCAACCCATCAAGCCTATCCATCATTCAGTAAGATCATGGCTCATTTGTTCCTGACCTCAACTCCTCTACTGTGCTAGCTCCTCATTGCTATCAACTCTGATAATTCGAAAATGTATCTATCTCCTCTTTTAATAATTCCAGTGGTCTAGCCTCCACACCTCTCTGGGATGGAAAATTCCAGACATTCATATCCTCTGGGACAAGAGATCCCTTTGCTTTCTGTTTTAAATGAATGTCCCCTTTTCTGTAACTATATCTCTTCATTCGAGATGCCCCTACGAGATGAAACTTCTCAAAATCTGTCCTGTCAAGCCCCCTCTGAATTTTGCATGTTTCAATGAGATCATCTAAATCTTCTAAACTCAGATGGATAAAGCCTAATCTGTTCAGCTTTTCTCAATATGTCGACTCCTTCATTCCAAGAGCAATTCATTACAAGTCTCTTTACAATGTGCCTTTACATTTCATGCGAGGCATTCTCTGGTGTCTTTAGCCTGTGGAATTTTACGCAGTTACACCCCCTTGATGTAAGCTCGTGGATTTAGCCTGTTGAGGCTCTGTGGCAGTCATCTCACACCTTAGGTGTGTCCCTCAGCTCATAGTTCTGGACCTTAGGATGTACAAATCAGCCACACACAGGTGTTGACAACTCTTGCTCTGAAAGACCAGCAGGTTTTGGGCAGACCAGTGAACATCTTTGATTGAAATGATGGGCCTCTGGATATGGACAATTTGTCTTGGTGTGTGTTCCTGCAATCAAGACCTAGAACACAGGGTCATGCATCACGGCGCTAATCAGGATGAACCATAACCAAAACCATTGCCATCTCTCTGAAGAGCAGCTTCTTTTTAATTATTTTTATTAATTCATGGGATGTGGGTATCACTGATCTAGCCAGCATTTATTGCCCTAATTGCCCAGGGGGCAGTTAAGAGTCAATCATATTGCTGTGGGTCTGGAGTCACATGTAGGCCAGATGAGGTAAAGATGACAGTTTCCTTCCCTAAAGAGGATTAGTGAACCAGACAAGTTTTTCCAAAAATCGGTGATAGACTCATGGTCATCATTGGATTCTTGATTCCAGATTTTTCTTGCATTCAAATTCCACCACCTGCAGCGATGGGATTCGGACCCCCATCTCCAGAACATTACTTGGGTCTGTGGACTAACAGTCCAACGATAATGCCACTGGGTGATCACCTTCCCATAAAGACACATTTCACAAGGAAATGGACAATAGTCTCTTTCCCAGTACACCCGGGCAGCATGCAGAAATGCAGCAAGTGATAATCCTTCAGTTAGCCCCACTCCCCTTCAGAGCTCACTCCTATCTATGACAGGGAGGAGCCAGTGTTGGACTGGGGTGGACAAAGTTAAAAATCACACAACACCAGGTGATTGTCCAACAAATTTATTTGGAAGCACTAGTTTTCAGAGCGCTGCTCCATCAGGTGTTTGTGTCACACAATGAAGGAGCAGTGCTCCGAAAGCTAGTGCTTCCGAATAAACCTATTGGATTTTTAACACAAACACCTTTCCCTAAATTTCCACATTTATTTTGAAAAACTGGGGGCAGATTCAATTCTTCTCTTGGTGATTTCAATGTAAGTAGTGATTGGGTATGATTTTCCAGTTAGTAATTTCTTGAAACATGAACTGAGTAAGTGAATCCACAGGAAAGAGTGCAGGATCCCTCTTCCCCATTGGTTAAGTTACAAGCCAATGGGTAATGCAGATGGAAAGTTGAGTGAATGACTGAGTAATCCCTGAACATAATCACCTCACAGAAAGACCAAAGATGATAATTTATCTACGAGCCCGTATCCTCTTAAATAAAATGTCCCAAATCTGACCAAGTTGTGTTCTCCCTTTGTAAACAGCTGGGGATCTGAAGGTAACAGAATATGCACTGCTTCTCAATCACCATAAGTGCAACAGAGCCACTAATGTACATCTTGTTGGTGGTTTTAATACCTTTGAATCAACAGTGGTAAATGTCATGCGTTTTACTCATAACAGATAATGGAGTAGGGACGGTGGAACTGTTGGAGAAGAACTGATCTCAGGAGATGGATTACAACAGTAAGATTAAATATTGCAAGATGATCAGAAATTCATTTCTAAAATCTCAAATTAACTTAGATTGAAGCACACCTTTGCTGATGTAATTGTAAAAATCACAAATTCAATTTTAACTCTGTTTGATGCCAGCCTGTATTTATACTGAAGTATACAAATACAGCTTTGAGAATCAGACTGAAAACATGCAGTATACTTCAGCTGTGACCAGTTTTATATTTCGCTGAAGGCTGTGCTCTCCAGTAATGTGTGTAAAGCAAAACATCTTTTAAAGTGTTTTCAATATGGGAAGAAAATCTTGACTCTATTAAAAACCATATGTCAAACCGTGGTCTCGGAATTAAACATGGAGTAGTAATGCTTAAACTCATGGGGTCATACAGGCCAATAGTAGCCTTTCAACCTTTAAGCTCTGTGATTACTCTTTGAAATTTGGCCCACTCTCCTGCTCCTCCCAGATAGCCATGTATGTTTCCTTTGTACGTAGCGATCCAAAACCCTTTCAAAAATTATTATTGAATCTACTCCAACCCTCTTCAGGTCTTGCAACTGATCCGACTAAATTAATAATTATAAGTTTTTGTTTAATATGGTGTTCATATGTTCCCTGCATTAATTTGTCCTAATTGCTGTTTATTTATTGTTCCAATGCTGCAGCTGTTAAATAAAAGTGAAAAATGTTTTCCGTGCATTACTGCTGATTCTTTGGAAAATAGTAGTAAATTGGGAGAAGAGGGTAGTGAGGGAAGCAGTAATGCTGAAGGACCCTCCAATGACCCTTCAACTCATAAGTGAGGCTCCTGTGTGGAGAACACACTTTCCCCATTGCACCTTATGCACACTTAAATATGCAAATATTGTGATTATATTTTAATGTGATTTAGATGTAAACTATTTACCTTGCAAATTTAATAGCATGAATATAAAACAGTGACAGACAAAAACAGACCCTCCATTTCAGCTTGACCCATACCATTTCAATGATCACATCATATAAAATCTGCCATTTACACAGTACAACATGATCTCCTGTGAGAGATAAAAAGTAAATCATAGTCCAGGAAGCATTGAGCAGGTGGAGCAAGACTAGGGATTTTCTCTCTAACTCGCATTCGGCTTTGTAGTAAAACTTGAAAAAAGCAAGAAAGTCGGATGTGTGGTCATTAATGAATGATGTGTTTACTTTTGCCAAAGTTTTCCCTACCTTGATAAGGATTTGACCTTAGTTTGAATTTTGTACAAACATTATGTGATCATTATGGAGGAAGTAATGTTGAGTGGGTGGAAGTAGAGACACAGAACCACAGATGTTGGAGATTTGAGATGCTGACTGCACAATGAAATTGTAATTAAATGGACTTATTAAACCGTTTTTTTTTAATCCATTGATGAGGTATATGTGCTATTGGCTGGGTCAATAGTTGTTCTCCGTTCCTAATTGTCCTGGAAGAGGAGGTGGTGAATCATTACAGCCCATTTGGTGTATGGAAACCCCCTGTGCCATTAGTAGGGAGTTTTAAGATATTGACCCAGTGACACTAAAGAAATGGTAATATATTTCTAAGTTAGGATGGTGAGTGGCTTGGAGGGTGTCTTGCAGGTGTTCCCATGTATCTGCTGACTTTATCCTTCTAGGTGGAGCAGGTCACAAGTTTGGAAGGTGTGGTCCAAAGAGCCTTTTTGAGTTGCTCAATGCATCTTATATATGGTAGACAGTGCTGCTACTGAACATTGATGGTACAGGAAGTGAATGCTGATGGTGGTGGATGTGGTGCTGGTCAATTTGACTGCTTTGTCCTGGATGATGTTGAGCTCCTTGGCTCTTGTTGGAACTGCACCCATCCAGGCAAGTGAATGAGTATTCCATGTACCCTGTAGATGATGACAGGAACTTGGGAGATTTTAGGGGATTTACTTGCCTCAGAATTCCCAACCTCTGAACATACTCTCGTAGCTACAGTATTTATGTGGTTGGTCCACTTCAGTTTCTGGTCAATGGTAACATCCAAGATTCAGTGTCGATGATGCTATTGAGTGCCAACGGACAATGGTTAGATTATTTTTTGTTGGTGATGTTCGATGTCTGGAACCTATCAGCCCAACACTGACTGTTGTCCAGGCCTTGCTACATATCAAAATCTTAGAATCCCAACATTGTGGAATCAGGATATTTGGCCCATTGAGTCCACACCAACCCCCAAAGAGCATCCAACCCCAACCCACTCCCCCTACTCTATAACCCCACATTTCCCATGGTTAATCCACATAGCCAGCACATCCCAGGACACTACAGGGCTATTTAGCATGGCCAATCAACTGACACCACCCTCTTGAACTGTCCTACCTGTACCTATCTTCCTTCCCAACTATCCGCTCCACCCTCCTCTCCAAACTTTCACCATTACACCCCCTACCTTCATCTACTGAAATATCGACTCTCCTGCTCCTCGGATGCTGCCTGATCAGCTGTGCTTTTCCAGCAACACACTTTTCGTCTCTGCTTTGGGTATCTGAGTCATTTCGGATGGTGCTGAATATTGTCTGTTCATCAGCAAATGTCCCCACCTCTGCCTTTATAACAGATGGAAGGTCATTGATGGAGATGGCTGAGCCCAGAATAGGCATCAGGAAGCTGCTGTTAATTTCCCAGGCATTGATTATATGACACAAGACCATCATTGTTTTTCGGAATGACATTTCCTCCTTTTATAGATTTAATATAAAATCTACATTACAAAATTATTAAACTGTGAGACCCTGTCACTTTTTTGTACCATCTACTCATATTTATTGAAAGAGCATCACTGTGTTCCATTCTAGAGTAAAAACAGAAAATCCTGGGAGCACTCAGTGGGTTAGGCAGTATGGAGAGAGAAACATAGTCAACTGTGTTATATATCTCTCCATAGATGCTGCCTGACTCACTGAGTATTTTCAGCAGTTCTTGTGTTTATTTTAGATTTCCAACATCAACAGTATTGTCTTTTGTACTGTGTTCCATACGCTGGATTTCAAACAGCTAGTTACTAATCGTAGCTCTCATCATTTAGCACATAATCACAATTATTAAGACATTGGTAAGACATTTAAGTAACAAACATACTATTAATAAAATATAACCAACAATGTTGATGGCATATTTAACCTAAATTATTTTATGGAATAATTTTGCAATAAATGCTCTCCATTTTAAGTGCACACTTTGAATGCACTCTTTGTTTACACCAGATAGATCACAACAAGTTTGCCACAAAAGTTAACAAGATCTTAACAGACAAACAACTGCCTTTTTCTATAATCGCTTGTATTTATTTTAGGATGTGACCAGGTTTCAGGGCGATGGCACTCTTCTACTGAACGGTCTCTTGATGCTTTCAGCTGTTTTTGTAAGCCAGCTTGCTCAAAGCAACTTTTCTCATTCAAATTCACACCCAGGGGGGAATGTGTCCCCAAGTGACTGGAGAAAAGGGAATTTCAGAAAAGATAAACAACACCTAATTTTTTCATAATGTTATTTTTCTTTTCTTTGATTATCATGTCTCAGTATTTAATTCTAATTTTACTTCCAAGGAGGTTTGTTCACTTTCAAAACTCCACTTTTGGCTTTGTGCACAGTTACTTCTCTAAGACTGTTAGTCATAAGCACAGGCTCCAGTGGGTTGTGTGGATCAAAGACTGTGCAGGGTGTGAGGAACTTTGCCATCAATCAAACACATTAACGTTCCAGCCATCTCAATTTAGTTACTGTAAGGATTGATGTGGAGGTGCCAGTGATGGACTGGGGTGGACAAAGTTAAAAATCACACAGCACCATTGGGCGACACTGTGGCTCTGTGGTCAGCACTGCTGCCTCACAGCGCCAGGGACCCGGCTTTGATTCCTGCCTCGGGCGACTGTCTGTGTGGAGTTTTTACATTCTCCCCGTGTCTGCGTGAGTGTCCTCCCACAATCCAAAGATGTGCAGATCAGGTGAAATGATCATGCTAAATTGCCCATAGCATTAGTCAGGAGTAAATTTAGGGCAGGGGAATGAGTTCTGGGTGGGTTACGCTTGGGAGCGTCAGTGTGAACTTGTTGGGTAAAGTGGTCTGTTTCCATACTGTTGGGAATCTAATCTAATCTAACCAGGTTATAGTCTAACAGGTTTATTTTGAAGCTTGTACTTGGGCTGTTGGACTATAACCTGGTGTTGTGTGATTTTTAACTGTAAGGATTGTAATGGGGTCAGCCAGGTGGACCTCATAGCATACAAGTTCCCCGATTGGGGCTGTTCACCTTGTCCAATCAGGGAGCCCAGATATAAACAGGAGTGTTAGAGGTTCTGTTCACTGTCTGGGAGCTGGCTCGGAGGGAGTTAGATTAGTGTCTAGTACTAAGCACATTTAAATAAAGTGTGACCCGGTGGTGGGATACCAGCCACTGTGGGGTTATTTCAGGTGCATACAGAACAACTTTCTCGTTTATAAAATTCAATTTTTAAAAAATTCCATCACAAACTGTTACATCACTCCAGACTCTGTCCGTGCTTTCTCTCTGCTGTCTTGGAATTGTCACTGCCAAGATTTAGTTTACTGTTTTTCTACATTAATTTGATGAAGATCTTAACTAATGTATTCATAACTACCAGTAAGATGAATTTACTCCAATCGTAATTTATCATCTTTGTATTACACAGATTACACAGGAATACATGATTTATTTGGATTGAGCAAGTGAACATACCATTAACCCTTCCTCATCTGAAATGCCTTTGCTAAACATCTATTTCCAAGGTGTTTTATATAATTTTTGAGGAGTGGATTGTATCATTTTTAATAACAGTCTGCTGATTAATTCTTACATCATGGACATGGAGTAACATATGCAAACTTTTTAATATTTATAATAGCTTATTTATCATGACTATTTTCCCATCAGAGATTCATATGAAACAGGCAGTCCACTCTAGAACAAAAGACTTGGGAAAATTGAGAGTGTGTGACTAACAGAAGAGTATATGAAAGCAAATCCATACTGACAAGTGCATTAATACTCAGGCTCCCTATAGCAACTGGGACATCTAGCTTTATTGAACAGGCACTTATACTAACAAGGCATTCCATACTGAGGGGAGCTATATTGTGAGGTGCTGAGATGGTACCTTTACTGAGAAAATATATTTATATGCTGTCAGAATATCCACATGCTTCTAAATTGTGGTGGGATGGGGGCGGGGGGGGGGGGGGGTGGCGGGGAGGGGGGCGTGTAGATTACATTGTGTGACTTCTAAAATGTATGGAATTAATACCTTATGATTTATACGTTGTGTGCTTTCTACATGATTGGGTTTTTACAATATGGGGTTTCTGTGCTGTAGTGGTTTCTATTCTGTGCAGGGTCTCTATACAAAGGTAATATCTATACAATGGGTGTGTTCTATGTTGCGTGGGTATCTTTGCTGTGGAGATATTATATCCTTCAGTTGTAGTTCTCACTGTTTTCAGTACTGTGTTGAGTTGCTAGACTGTGCATGTATCCATGCTGTATGGCTGCTGAAAGTGAATCCATGCTGTGGGAACATTATTCTGTGATTCTGTACTGTGGAGTAACCGTCCTCTGGGGGTTTTACCTTGCACCCCTCCCTCAGCACTCCCCTGGTATCAACGATGATTTGCTTCCTGTCTGATTTGACAGGTGCTGAGGTAGCTGCAAGACCAAGAGTGTGTGATCTACAGACTCTGCCACACTTGGGGTAGATGGTGCTTGTGGGATTGGCCAGGTGCAATGTTTGTAGATTCGTGCAACCCCTCCAATCCCTCAACTTAGTCCCTGCAGGACCCTGACAAAGTCTGTGTGAGTGTTCAGTCCCTTCCGGATTGAAGTTCCCCCATTTCGGTCAGTCAGAAGCTGAGGACTCCTGGGAGTTAGTGGGGGATGTTTCACCTCCTCGGGGACCTGCTGAGGACAGCCTGGAAGTAATCTCAATCCCTCCTGGGAGTCTCCGGTCTCACACAAACTTCACTTGTCAAGGGAGTCTGCAGTAATCATACCGTGGGCTTGCTATACTGTGGTGTTTATATGCATCGAGTTTCTGTATGATGGGAATTTCTATACTGTGGGAACAGCTGTACTGTTGGTGTTGGGAAAGAGTGAGAGTATTTATCCAGGCTGTTTGGTTTCTTTTCATCACAGTGTCTTTAGTGTGGAAATAGCTATACTGTGGGATTTCTATAGTATGGGTGCCTCTGAGTTATGGGGTTTCTATACTGAGAGAGTACTTATATTGTAGGGGGTTCTATACTGTGGGTCAATTTGAACATAGAATTCCTATACCATAGTGTTTATGTACAGTTAGACCTATACTGTGGAAGTTTCTGTACTTTTGGAGTGTGTTTAATGTGAGAGTTTCTATGCTGTTGGAATGTCCAAGTACTGTGGAAGTTTCTACATTGTCAGAATATCTATATAATGTGGGAGTTTCTATATTGTTGGAGTGTCTACATAATGTGCAATTTCCTATACTGTGGGAATTCTACACATTTGAGATTCTATAATGTAAGGCTTTCCATATTATGGACGTTTTTATACAGTTGCTCTAACTATACATTGGGCATGGCCTGATCTATAGTATTCTGGATTATGGATGAGCTTTTGCCCGAAACGTCGATTTCGCTGCTCCTTGGATGCTGCCTGAACTGCTGTGCTCTTCCAGCACCACTAATCCAGCATCTGGTTTCCAGCATCTGCAGTCATTGTTTTTACCTCTCTGATCTATAGTATCTCTATGTTCAAGGATTTCTATATAGTAGGAACATCTACACTGTGCAGTTTCTGTGCTAAGTTTGTAACCTGTCCCAATACCTATAGTGTGGGAGTGTCCAGACTGGAGGAACTTGGCCAGTGTTTCAGTTCTAAGGTGAATCTATAATCTGGAAGGTGACTGGACTGAGGAGAGGCAGCTTTATACTGAGGGGAGTGTTTATGCTCCGTGGAACCCCTGTATATCTGAATATCTGTGGGATTTCTATCCAGTGAAGTTTTCCCTAATGTGAGCGAGTCTACGTTAGGAAGGAAAAAACGTTGCTTTACGATCGATAATTTGGACTGTTCGATTTTGCTCCTTTGAAACAATATTCAGCCAGGGGATCTTTGGATGCAGATTTTATAAACGAAATAGAAACAGCTGTGCCCCAAGTTCGGACAGAGTTCTGAGCGTTGGAGCTTTTAGCTGGCGCCGGTAGCCGCTGCAGTTCAGCGGGAGCCCACTCTCCCGCCCCCACCGCCTTTAATAGTCCCAGCTCATTCCGAGCTGTAGTCAGGCTGGTCTAAGCACGGACACTGCCACCTCCCCCCCCCCCCCCCCCCCCCAGCCCCTCCGTGGAGAAAGCCTGGAGTCGCTTTTGTCTAAATGCGTAGCGTTGTTAATTCCTCATCATCATATTAAACAGCAGTCAAGGCGTCTTTAAAACATTGTTAACGTGGTTAAGGACAGTGATGTGCTGGTGAACTTGAGACCACTAGGACCACTGTAAATGCAACAGAAATGACAGAATAAAAAGTACATGAAATTTCAGGGACACGTTAAATGTGGACACCCTCTCTCCCCCCAGTCTCCAGCCCTGTCTTTAACCCCCCCCCCCGAACACGCTGCTTCGTGGATCGCTGCTCACTGTTAACAGTTCCCGAGAAACTCTCTCAGATCATTTCAAAACCTTCTCCACTCCAGTAGAAAGAGCACCCCAGGGTGGGGGGGCTGCAGAAACCCGCCTGTGCGGGGAAATCTCCACACGGGAGGCTGTTTCACAATTCCACTTGAACCCCTGTCCCAGCTCGGCTTTCCAGGGTGAATAACTTGTTCTGAAGAAGTAATCGCATCGGACTCGGGATGTGAACTCTGTTTCTCTCTCCACCGATGCCGCCAGACCTGCCGAGTTTCTCCAGCAATTTCCGCGGGTTAGCATCCCGTTCCCAGAGTTAATTCGGTAGGTCTGGCAGCATCTCCTATCCCTTGTTTAATACCCAATGAAGCGGGCCTGCTACACAGAGGGCCATTCACCCTGCGGACTTGCTATACCGTGGCTTTTGTCTGTATGGAGTTTCTGTGTAGTGGGAACAGTTATACTATGCGTGATGGGAATGAGTGGGGTTAGTTATCCATACTCCAAAACAGAAAATGCTGGAAAATCTCAGCAGGTCTGGCAGCATCTGAAAGGAGAGAAAAGAGCTGACGTTTCGAGTCTAATTGACCTTTTGTCAAAGCTGTCCATACCGTTTAGTTTCTTTTCATGCGGGTTTCTTAGTGTGGAAATAGCTATATGTGGGGTTTCTACAGTATGGGTGCATCCGTGTTGTAGGAAATTCCAATTCTGAATGTATGCGGAATGTATATAGCACGTATGGTGGAAGTATACTGTGGTTCTGTACTGAGACTTCTATACAGTTGAGGGTCTATACAGTGAGGCTTTCTATACTGTCGGGTTTCTGTAGTGTCTCTCACCACACTCCTATAGTCCGTCTACACCCAGAGATTTCTGCATTGCGAGAGTATCCAGGCTGTGTGGAGTTTCTCTACCATCTCAGATCTGTGCTGTGGTAGTATCTATACTGTAGGAATGCTTTGTTCAATACTGCTTCAGAGTTTGAATTACTTGTAAAATCAAAGCCCTTTTTCCAAAATAAAATTCGCCATCTCAGCCAAAGGTCTGTCAAAGTATTTGATGTAAGAGAGAGCCCCTGTGAGAGCCAGTTACAATAGGAGCCCCCCACCCCGGCAGTGGGGGGGGGGGGGGAATGGTAGTCCATGCCCTCAGTGATCTCTTTCTGAATTGACTGAGCAACATGCTCATCCCTCTGCAATGATCTCCTCAGTTCAGAAGCCAGTTGAGGCACATTAGTGGCCCTTAAAATCCAGAAATAGAGGAATAAGGTGCAGATCAATTTCAGAAGAATGACAGGATGTGGGCATCGCTGACTGGGCCAGCATTTATTGCCCATCCCTAGTTGGCCCTTGGGAAGGTGGTAATGAATTGCCCTCTTGAACCGCTGATGTGCTGTAGGTACACCCACAATGCCTTTAGGGAGGGAATTCCCGGAATTTGATCCAGGGATACTGAAGGAAAGGTGATACATTTCCAAGTCAGGATGGCGAGTGACTTGGAGAGGAACCTGCAGGAGGTGTTGTTCCTGCCATCCTTGTCCTTCCAGGTGGAAGTGCTGGTGGGTTTGGAAGGCGCTGTCTGAGGATTATCTTTTCCAGGCTCGAAGTTAAAACAGGAGCCGGAGAAAGTCGGGTGCTTTCTAAGTCTGATCACCGGCAAGTTGTTTTTAAGGAAAGGCCGACTCTGGTCCCGGAGTGAGTTTGTTCAAGAAGGATAACTGGGGATTAGTGCGCAGGAACCTAGAGTAAAGTCGACTTTCTCCACATCCCCCCACCCCCTCTGCATCAACCACCCACCAGAAAAAACACTTATAAATAAGGGCAGTACGGTAGCTCAGTGGTTAGCACTGCTGCCTCACAGCACCAAGGTCCCAGGTTTAATTCCAGCTTCGGGTGAATGTCTGTGTGGAGTTTGCACATTCTCTGTGTGGGTTTCCTCCCGCAGTTCAAAGATGTGCAGGTCAGGTGAGTTAGCCATGCTAAATTGCCCCTAGAATTAGGGGCATTAGTCAAAGGGAAATGGGGTCTGGGTGGTTTACTCTTCGGAGGGTTGGTGTGGACTTGTTGGGCCAAAGGGAATCTAATCTAAATCTCATCCTAAAGTTTTCATTTCCACCCTGTGTTTGGTCAGTGTTCCTTCTCTATTGGGGTCGAGAGTGTGTTGCTGGAAATACACAGCAAGTCAGGCAGCATCCGAGGAGCAGGAGAATCGACGTTTCGGGCATCAGCCCTGAGTCATGAAGGAGGCGGGAGGCTGAGAGATAAATGGGAGGGGGTGGCTTTGGGGGGAGGTAGCTGAGAAAGTGATAGGTCAGAGGGGAAAGTGATGGACAGGCCCGGAGGGCAGTGTGGATTGAAGTCTTGGGACTGGGATAATGTGGGGGGAGGGGAAATGAGGAAGCTGGGGTGGTGAACATCGGACCTTCTGAAGAAGGAACTGAAACTAAAGAGACACAGGATGGGGGGCAGCAGTTTCAATCTGCCCTTTAACCAGAATAACTGCATTTGGCAGAGCCATCACTGAACTCCAAGCGTTAGCTCTGTTTCTCTCTTAGCGAGTTTTGAGAAGCTTTGTAGCTCAGGTTGAGGTTCTGGATGTAGGTTTGCTCACTGAGCTGGAAGGTTCATTTTCAGACGTTTCATCACCATACTCCACACCGCTGTTTCTCTCTCTCTCTCTCTCCACAGATGCTGCCAGACCTGCTGAGTTTCTCCGGCAATTACTGTTTTTATTTCCGATCCACAGTTGTTTTGGTTTTTAATTTTTTAGTTAAAGAATCTAAAATGCAAGAGAAAGTTTGGCAGTGTCTGTGGAGAGAGAGAAACAGAGTTAACATTTCGAGTCCAGTTGTGGCTGCAGTTCAGAGCAGATCATTTTCATGTTAAGATGGGTTTTTAAAAAAAATGAAAACAACAAATGCTGGAGATCACAGCGGGTCAGGCAGCATCCAGGGAGAGAGAGAGCAAACTAACATTTCGAGTCTAGGTATTCACTCCCAGCTCTGATAAAGAGTCATCTAGATTGGAACCATTAGTTTGCTCTCTCTCTCTCTCTCTGGATGCTGCCTGCCCCGCTGTGATCTCCAGCATTTTTGTTTTGGTCCAGATTGCAGTATCTGCAGTGAAGTGTTCCTGATTTTTCTAATACTGGACAATTCCATGCCGCATTCATGATCCCCACCTCCTGTTTAAAGCTAACCTGCCCACCTCCCTTGACCCTTGTAACTTCAGACCCCCGCTCGGTGTGAATCACAGGTTAGAATCAGTGATGTGTCTGACACATATAAACCCCCCCCCCCCCCCCCCAACCCCCCACCCCCCACCTCTTCCCTCTCCGGACAGCCGTGTGAGAAGTCAGGACAATTCCCTCCCTCCCTCCCAGCCCAAGTCCAAACTGACTACAGTATGGGCGGCACGGTGGCTCAGTGGTTAGCTCTGCTGCCTCACAGCACCAGGGTCCCAGGTTCAATTCCAGCCTCGGGTGGAGTTCCAGTCTGTGTGGAGTTTGCGTGTCTCCCCGTGTCTGTGTGGGTTTCCTCCGGGTGCTCCGGTTCCTCCCACAGTCCAAAGATGTGCAGGTCAGGTGAATTGGCCATGCTAACTTGCCCATAGTGTTAGGTGCATTAGTCAGAGGAAAAGGGGACTGGGTGGGTTACTCTTCGGAGGGTCGGTGTGAACTGGTGGGGCCGAAGGGAATCTAATCTAATTTAATCAAACCATCCCTTCAAGACCAGCGTCACATGGGGAAGGTACAGGAAACAGAGCAATGCAACACTTCAGACAGTCCAGCTGCATCAATTATGGAAAGGGGGGGGGGGGGCAATGAGGGGGTCGACAAGTAGTTTCAGAGGGGGGAGAGAAATGTGCACCAACCTCCTGCAGTTGAACAATTTCCGTGAACAATGTGTCCTGGTGAATTTCAGAGTGGTGTTACCGTATATGGAAGCGCCTATGTTTTGGCACCTGTTTTTTTTAAAGCAGTGTCTGTATAGTTACGGATTTATTAAACAAAACATTGGAAAGTCAAGAAAGAAACAGACTTTTATTGAAGACTAAATAGAACAGTAAACATCAACACAAAAGCATTAATGTAATTGATTGTTATGCAGTAGGACCGAAAGCTGTGTTATCGCGTTACCTTAGCAACAGAAATTTATTGTCAGATGAATTGAAGCAAACATTTTTTTTTAATTTCACGGGAACACTGCTAGATATTTTCCCCAGCGAAAACCCAGTGTGTGATGTGTGCTGGGGAGAGCAGGAGTCATTGAAGGATTCGGCCCTGCCTTGTCCCAAGTTGCTCAGACCCATTTATATTGTCCATTACTTGCAAATAAAAGCACAAAGTGTTTTGCCTTTTTAAAAAAAATCTTTTTTTTAAAAACTGGATCTAGAGTTTTTCTCCTAGTAATAGTTAAACACATAACTTGCTTTTTCTTCTCGGAACAGAAGAGATCAAGACATTAAATGCTTTAGGAAGAGAAAAATTTCGACCAAACAGATGTGTTCTCTCCCCCCCCCCCCCCCCCCGGTAATTTCTTGCACAAAGAGGGTTAACAAAACCCCTACAGATTTACCCTCGCTGCAGTCTCACATTCTGAACAGTTCCAAAGTTAACTCATGTTCCTTCCCAAAATGCCTGATCTACACGGGACTGCCACATTTCACCCACTCGCTGTTATCTGGAAAATCTGAACGCTTTTAAGCTTCGGAGGTTCCAATTCTGTCCCCTCGCTGTCCTTCGGAAAGGGGGCGGGGGGGGGGGGGGATGTGGGGAACGTGAAAAGAGATGTTATTGTCAAATGTTGTTTAAATTAGGCTCCTGCCAACCCGGGTTTTATTGGATTTGCACTGGTTCAGTGGCATGTGTATCATTTACAAATTTACATTTATTCAGCGGATAGGGAGCTGCCTGGCAGATTGCTGGTTAAGAGGATCAGACGCTGAGGTGACTTTGTCCCCTTTACACTATTAACAGCTGCCTGTAAATTTTATGCTGTCCTTGCTTTTCAGCCAATTATACCAAAGAGATTTAGAAAGCTTATTTTTTTTCCCCTCTCTGTCTCTTTCTCCATGGGCCCCGTGACTTTTATTTACTTTTGAGTGACACTTAACGCTTGCTGTGCTCTGATTTCAGACTTCTGTTGCTGTTTATTTGATATAGTTTCCCCCCTCCCCCCATCCCCAATAATCCAATAATTATATCAGAAACATCCTTTTTCATTGAGCCATTTTGTTCTGCTCTAAAGAGGCAGTACACACAAGCCCCAACAATAGTTTTTTTAAATTTTTGTTTGTGAAACTATTGCATTGTTTCATCAACAATGTGGCTGTCTTAACATAACTGTTTTGGGTTTTGGGCACTTTGTAGTCTTTGTCCTCTGTCTTGTTTAGATCAATTCCCTTCTCAGAATATCACTTTATGGGAAAGGAATAACAGAAAAGACCTCTTGTCTCTGAAGCTTAACCACTTCGTTTCTGGTGTATTTTAAATTCTCGTCATTTTTGGTGGATTTTAAACAAAAAAGGTTGGAGAGGAGCAGTCGAAGAGGAAATCTGATAGAAATATTTAAAATCATAAGCGTGCCAGACAGAGTCAATAGGAAGCTGTTCTCATTTGCAAAAGGAAAAAGAATGGGGACTAGGAAAGGTTGAAAGTCATTTGCTAAAGAACCAAGGATGATATGAGAACAAAAAAAACTTTGTAACTCAGCGAGTAGTTAGGGTGCATTGCCTGGAAATGTAGGGGAGGCAGGTTCAATTGAGGCATTCAAGAGGGCATTGGGTTATCTTTTAGATTAAAAAAATCATGTATAAAGGTAAAAGCAGAAGGTTGGCACCAGAAAACAATGCCCATTGGAACAGTCAGTACACACAGGACGGGGCAAATCAGAAGATTTTTTGAGTTCCAATCAGGATGGTTTGTTTCGGTGGTGTCTGTGAGAAAAGACTTAGCACCTACTTTCAACTCTCTGCACTCTGTCAGCTGGTCTTACTCTCAAAAGCTGTAACTGGCATAAAGCACCATTGCCTTCGTCCTAACTTCCACTTTCACTCATGCTTGTCCACTGATTGCTTAACCCTTTAACAACGTCAACATCCTCTGCTGGCACATTAATTCCTCATTCAGCCTCTGTGTGAAAATTGGTAAAAACATTTTAGTTTCTCAAAACAAAACTCAAACACCAGCCTACAAAATTTCTTGGAAGTTCCTCTTCACAGAAACACAATATTTTGTATTGAAATCAAAATAATTGGCATGTTAGTCAGGTTGGAATGAAATGGTTTGGGGAGGCTGTTTGTGGAGCATTAATACAGTCATGGGCCAGTTGTGCCAGTGTAGTCTGTTCTGAAGAAAGGTCACTGGACTTGAAACATTAACTCTATTTCTCTCTTCACAGATACTGTCAGTTTCTCCAGCAATTGCTGTTTTGATTGGTTTGTTTCTGTGTTGTACAGTTCTATGTAAAGCCAGGTAGTGTGGAGGACCTCTATCACAGTGGCCAAATCAATGGGAGATGTATCTGACAAATTTAGCTGGATCTCCACAAATTTCTGAACCACTGTTCACATCACTCCCAGCTCGTGACCCATTTGGGGGTCTGACCAAAAGCACAAGGGGTGGTTGGGTGACGGCACTGTACTGCGGTTCACACAGGTAACCTTTCTAATTCTCTTCTCTAATATTCAAGTCTGGAAATGTGCAGAATATCATTTACACAATATGACATTCAGCACAGAAAACAATAAGCTTCCTCTGAAAGTTGCAGAGGGCATTCTTAGTTCAGGCTTTATTGCAGTAATCTGTTGGCTGATGGGTCCCACTACATCAGCCTAAGCACACAGCCATCACAGGTTAGTGAATTTATGAAACTGACCTGAAATTAACAGGTCAGTCATTGCAGAGAGGAAAACTGCCATCTCGAAATGGGTGCTTTCAATATCCAGTTTGTGTCACGAGGCGTAACTGATCAGACTTCACTGCTCCACACTCTCCTCGCATTTAATGTCAAATGTTATAGAGTCACCAGTCAAAAAAAAGAAATCTGCATTTATATAGCACCATTTACCAACCATTAGCCTTCCAAAGCTTTACAGCTGATCAAACATTTCATAGAAGTAGTCACTATTGTAAAGGAAACGTGGCGGTCACTTCCTACACAGTAAGATCCCACTAGCAACATTATGATAATAACAGTTTATCTGGTTGTATGATGTCAATTGAGAGGTCAATATTGATCAGGGACACCTTATCTGCTCTTCAGACAAACAATGCCATGGGATCTATTCTATCCACTGGAGAGGGACCCAATTCCCATCTCATCTTGAACACATCCCTCAATGTAGCTCTCTCTCAAATCAGTACTCACTCAGTATAATACTACCTCAGTGTCACACTCCCTTGGTGGCATCCTCCCTCAATGTCTCTCTCCCTCAGTGTCACTCTCCCTCAGTGTCACTCTCCCTCAGTGTCAGCCTCCCTCAGTGTCACACTCCCTCAGTGCCACTCTCCCTCAATGTCACTCTCGTTCAGTCTCACACTTCCTCAGTCTCACACTCCCTCAGTGTCACTCTCCCTCAGTGTCAGCCTCCCTCAATGTCACTCTCCCTCAGTGTCACTCTCCCTCAGTGTCACACTCCCTCAGTGTCACACTCCCTCAGTGTCACACTCCCTCAGTATCACACTCCCTCAGTGTCATTCTCCCTCAGTGTCACTCTCCCTCAGTGTCAATCTTCTTCAGTGTCATACTCCCTCAGTGTTACTCTCCCTCAGTACTCCCTCAGTGTCACACTCCCTCAGTGTCACTCTCCCTCAGTGTCACTCTCCCTCAGTCTCACACTCCCTCACTGTCAGCCTCCCTCAGTTTCACTGTCCCTCAGTGTCAGCCTCCCTCAGTGTCACACTCCCTCAGTGTAGGCCTCCCTCAGTATCGTTCTCCCTCAGTGTCACTCTCACTCAGCCTCACACTCCCTCAGTGTAATTCTCCCTCAGTGTCACTCTCCATCAGTGTCACTCACCCTCAGTGTCACACTCCCTGAGTGCCTCTCTCCCTCAGTGTCACTCTCCCTCAGTCTCACACTCCCTCAGTGTCACACTCCCTCAGTGTCACACTCCCTCAGTGTAGGCCTCCCTCAGTATCGTTCTCACTCAGTGTCACTCTCACTCAGCCTCACACTCCCTCAGTGTCATTCTCCCTCAGTGTCACTCTCCATCAGTGTCATTCTCCCTCAGTGTCACTCTCCATCAGTGTCACTCACCCTCAGTGTCACACTCCCTGGGAGCCTCTCTCCCTCAGTGTCACTCTCCCTCAGTTTAGGCCTCCCTCAGTATCATTCTCCCTCAGTGTCACTCTCACTCAGCCTCACACTCCCTCAGTGTCAGCCTCCCTCAGTGTCACACTCCCTCAGTGTCACACTCCCTCAGCGTCACACTCCCTCAGCGTCACTCTCCCTCAGTGTCACACTCCCTCAGCGTCACGCTCCCTCAGCGTCACACTCACTCCGTGTCACACTCCTTCAGTGTCACTCTCCCTCAGTGTCACACTCCCTCAGTGTCACTCTCCCTCAGAGTCACACTCCCTCAGAGTCACACTCCCTCAGTGTCACACTCCCTCAGTGTCATTCTCCCTCAGTGACAGCCTTCCTCAGTGTCAGCCTCCCTCAGTGTCACTCTCCCTCAGTGTCACTCTCCCTTAGTGTCACTCTCCCTCAGCATCAGCCTCCCTCAGTGTCACACTCTCTCAGTGTCAGCCTCCCTCAGTGTCACACTCCCTCAGTGTCAGCCTACATCAGTGTCGCACACTCTCAGTGACACACTCCCTCAGTTTCACTCTCCCTCAGTGTCACTCTCCCTCAGTGTCACTCTACCTCAGTGTCACTCTCCCTCAGTGTCACACTCCCTCAATGTCACTGTCTCTCAGTGTCACTCCTCCTCACTGTCACTCCTCCTCACTGTCACACCTCCTCACTGTCACACCTCCTCAGTGTTATTCTCCCTCAGTGTCACTCTCCCTCAGTGTCACTCTCCCTCAGAGCCACACTCTCTCAGAGTCACACTCCCTCAGTCTCACACTCCCTTCGTGTCACTCTCCCTCAGAGCCACTCTCCCTCAGTGTAGGCCTCCCTCTGTATTCTTCTCCCTCAGTGTTACTCTCCCTCAGTGTCACTCTCACTCAGCCTCACACTCCCTCAATGTCAGCCTCCCTCAGTGTCACACTCCCTCAGTGTCACACTCCCTCAGTGTCACACTCCCTCAGTGTCACACTTCCTCAGCGTCACATTCCCTCAGTGTCACTCTCCCTCAGTGTAGGCCTCCCTCAGTATCGTTCTCCCTCAGTGTCACTCTCCCTCAGTGCCACACTCCCTCAGTGTCACTCATCCTCAGAGTCACACTCCCTCAATCTCACACTCCCTCAGTGTCAATCTCCCTCAGTGTAGGCCTCTCTCAGTATTGTTCTCCCTCAGTGTCACTCACACTCAGCCTCACACTCCCTCAGTGTCGGCTTTCCTCAGTGTCACATTCCCTCAGTGACACACTCCCTCAGCATCACTCTCCCTCAGTGTCACTCTCCCTCAGTCTCACACTCACTCAGCATCACACTCCCTCAGTGTCACACTCCCTCAGTGTCACTCTCACTCAGAGTAACTCTCCCTCAGTGTCATACTCCCTCAGTGTCATACTCCCTCAGTGTCACTCTCCCTCAGTGTCACTCTCCCTCAGTGTCATTCTCTCTCAGTCTCACACTCCCTCAGTGTCACACTCCCTCAGTGTCACTCTCCCTCAGTTTCACTCTCCCTCAGTGTCACTCTCCCTCAGTGTCATTCTCTCTCAGTCTCACACTCCCTCAGTGTCACACTCCCTCAGTGTCACTCTCCCTCAGTGTCACTCTCCGTCAGTTTCACTCTCCCTCAGTGTCACTCTCCCTCAGTGTCATACTCTCTCAGTCTCACACTCCCTCAGTGTCACACTCCCTCAGTGTCACTCTTCCTCAGTGTCACACTCCCTCAGTGTCACTCCCCCTCAATGTCACACTCCCTGAGTGCCTCTCTCCCTCAGTGTCACTCTCCCTCAGTGTAGGCCTCCCTCAGAATCGTCCTCCCTCAGTGTCACTCTCACAGCTTTACACTCCCTCAGTGTCGGCATTCCTCAGTGTCACTCTCCCTCAGAGTCACACTCCCTCAGTGTCATACTCCCTCAGTGTCACTCTCCCTCAGTGTCACATTCCCTCAGTGTCACTCTCCTTCAGTGTCACTCTCCCTCAGTATCACTCTCCTTCAGTGTCACTCTCCTTCAGTGTCACTCTCCCTCAGTGTCACACTCCCTCAGTGTCACACTACCTCAGTGTCACACTCCTTCAGTGTCACTCTTCCTCAGTGTCACACTCCCTCAGTGTCACTCTCCCTCAGTGTCACACTCCCTGAGTGCCTCTCTCCCTCAGTGTCACTCTCCCTCAGTGTAGGCCTCCCTCAGTATCGTTCTCCCTCAGTGTCACTCTCACTCAGCCTCACACCCTCAGTGTCGGCATTCCTCAGTGTCACATTCCCTCAGTGACACACTCCCTCAGCGTCACACTCCCTCAGTGTCACTCTCCTTCAGTGTCACTCTCCTTCAGTGTCACTCTCCCTCAGAGTCACTCTCCCTCAGTGTCACACACCCTCAGTGTCACACTCCCGCAGTGTCATACTCCCTCAGTGTCACACTCCCTCAGTGTCACTCTCCCTCAGTGTCACACTCCCTCAGTGTCACACTACCTCAGTGTCACTCTCCCTCTGTGTCACATTCCCTCAGTGTAGGCCTCCCTCAGTATTGTTCTCCCTCAGTGTCACTCTCAGTCAGCCTCACACTCCCTCAGTGTCAGCCTCCCTCAGTGTCACACTCCCTCAGTGTCACTCTCCCTCAGAGTCACTCTCCCTGTGTCAGCCTCCCTCAGTCTCACACTCCCTCAGTGTCACTCTCCCCCACTGTCACTCTCCCTCAGTGTCACACTCCCTCAGTGTCACTCTTCCTCAGTGTCACACTCCCTCAGTGTCACTCTTCCTCAGTCTCACACTCCCTCAGTGTCACACTCCCTCAGTGTCATTCTCCCTCAGTGTCCCTCTTCATCAGTGTCACTCTCCCTCAGTCTCACACTCCCTCAGTGTCACACTCCCTCAGTGTCACTCTCACTCAGTCTCACACTCCCTCAGTGACACTCTCCCTCAGTGTCACACTCCCTCAGTGTCACACTCCCTCAGTTTCACATTCCCTCAGTGTCACTCTCCCTCAGTTCTCCCTCAGTGTCACACTCCCTCAGTGTCACACTTCCTCAGTGTCACACTCCCTCAATGTCACTCTCCATCAGTGTTACTCACCCTCAGTGTCACACTCCCTGGGTGCCTCGCTCCCTCAGTGTCACTCTCCCTCAGTTTATGCCTCCCGCAGTATCGTTCTCCCTCAGTGCCTCTCTCCCTCGGTGACACTTCCTTAGAGTCTCACTCTCTCAGAGCCACACTCCCTCAGTCTCACACTCACTTAATGCCTCCCTCTCTCAGTGTCACACTCCCTCAGTGAAGGCCTCCCTCAGTATCGTTCTCCCTCAGTGTCACTCTCACACAGCCTCACACTCCCTCAGTGTCACTCTCCCTCAGTGTCACTCTCCATCAGTGTCACTCACCCTCAGTGTCACACTCCCTGAGTGCCTCTCTCCCTCAGTGTCACTCTCCCTCAGTTTAGGCCTCCCTCAGTATCATTCTCCCTCAGTATCACTCTCACTCAGCCTCACACTCCCTCAGCGTCACATTCCCTTAGCGTCACACTCCCTCAGTGTCACACTCCCTCAGTGTCACACTCCCTCAGTGTCACACTCCCTCAGCGTCACACTCCCTCAGTGTCACACTCCCTCAGCGTCACACTCCCTCAGTGTCACACTCCCTCAGTGTCACACTCCCTCAGCGTCTCACTCCCTCAGTGTCACACTCCCTCAGTGTCATACTTCCTCAGTGTCACACTCCCTCAGCGTCACATTCCCTTAGCGTCACACTCCCTCAGTGTCACACTCCCTCAGTGTCACACTCCCTCAGCGTCACACTCCCTCAGTGTCATACTTCCTCAGTGTCACACTCCCTCAGTGTCACTCTCCTTCAGTGTCACACTCCCTCAGTGTCACACTCCCTCAGTATCACACTACCTCAGTGTCATTCTCCCTCTGTGTCACTCTCCCTCAGTCCTATTCTCCTCAGTCTCACTCTCCCTTAGTGTGACTCCCCCTCAATGTCACACTCCCTTAGTGCCTCTCTCCCTCAGTGTCAGCCTCCCTCAGTGTAGGCCTCCCTCAGTATTGTTCTCCCTCAGTGTCACTCTCACTCAGCCTCACACTCCCTCAGTGTCACAATGCCTCAGTGTCACTCTCCCTCAGTGTCACTATCCCTCAGAGTCACTCTCCCTGTGTCAGCCTCCCTCAGTGTCATACCCCCTCAGTGTCACTCTCCCTCAGTGTCACTCTCCCGCAGTGTCACTCTCCCTCAGTGTCACTCTCCCTCAGTGTCACTCTTCCTCAGTTTCACTCTCCCTCAGTGTCACTCTCCCTCAGTGTCACTCTACCTCAGTGTCACTCTCCCTCAGTGTCCCACTCTCTCAGCGTCACACTCTCTCAGTGTCACTGTCCCTCAGTTTCACTCTCCCTTAGTGTTACTCTCCCTCAGTGTCACACTCCCTCAATGTCACTGTCTCTCAGTGTCACTCCTCCTCACTGTCACTCCTCCTCACTGTCACACCTCCTCACTGTCACACCTCCTCAGTGTTATTCTCCCGCAGTGTCACTCTCCCTCAGTGTCACTCTCCCTCAGTGTCACACTCCCTCAGTGTCACTCTCCTTCAGTGTCATTGTCCCTCAGTGTCACACTCCCTCAGTGTCACACTCCCTCAGTGTCACTCTCCCTCAGTGTCACTCTCCCTCAGTGTCATTGTCCCTCAGTGTCACACTCCCTCAGCGTCACACTCCCTCATTGTCACTCGCCCTCAGTGTCACTCTTGCTCATTGTCATACTCCCTCAGTGTCAATCTGCCTCAGTGTCAGCCTCCCTCAGTGTCACTCTCCCTCAGAGTCACACTCCCTCAGTCTCATACACCCTTAGTGCCACTCTCCCTCAGTGTCACTCTCCCTCAGCGTAGGCCACCCTCAGTATCGTTCTCCATCAGTGTCACTCTCACTCAGCCTCACACTCCCTCAGTGTCATTCTCCCTCAGTGTCACTCTTCCTCATTGTCACTCGCCCTCAGTGTCACTCTTCCTCATTGTCACTTTCCCTCAGTGCCACTCTCCCTCAGTGTCACTCTCCCTCAGTGTCAGCCTCCCTCAGTGCCTCTCTCCCTCAGTGTCACTCTCCCTCAGTGTCATACTCCCTCAGTGTCACTCTCCCTCAGAGCCACACTCCCTCAGTCTCATACACCCTTAGTGCCACTCTCCCTCAGTGTCACTCTCCCTCAGCGTAGGCCTCCCTCAGTATTGTTCTCCATCAGTGTCACTCTCACCCAGCCTCACACTCCCTCAGTGTCATTCTCCCTCAGTGTCACCCTCCCTCAGTGTCACATTCCTTCAGGGTCACGCTTCCTCAATATCACTCTCCCTCACTGTCATACTCCCTCAGTGTCACTCGCGCTCTGTCTCACACTTCCTCAGTCTCTGACTAACTCAGCGTCACTCTCCCTCAGTGCCTCTCTCCCTCAGTGTCACTCTCCCTCAGTGCCTCTCTCCCTCAGTGCCTCTCTCCCTCAGTGTCAGCCTCCCTCAGTGTTACTCTCCATCAGTGTCACTCTCCCTCAGTTCCTCCTTCCATCAGTTTCACACTCCCTCAGTGTCAGCGTCCCTCAGTTTCACACCTCCTCAGTGTCACTCTCTCTCAGAGTCACAGTCCCTCAGTCTCACAATCCCTTAGTGTCACTCTCCCTCAGTGTCACTCTCCCTCAGCGTTGGGCGCCCTCAGTATCATTCTTCATCAGTGTCACTCTCACTCAGCCTCACACTCCTTCAGTGTCACACTCCCTCAGCGTCACACTCCCTCAGTGTCACTCTCCCTCATTCTCACACTCCCTCAGTGTCAGCCTCCCTCAATGTCACACTCCTTCAGCGTCACACTCCTTCAGCGTCACACTCCCTCAGCGTCACACTCTCTCAGTGTCACTCTCCCTCAGAGTCACTCTCCCTGTGTCAGCCTCCCTCAGTGTCACACTGCCTCAGTGTCACACTCCCTCAGTGTCACACTCCCTCAGTGTCATTGTCCCTCAGTGTCACACTCCCTCAGTGTCACTCTCACTCAGTGTCACTCTCACTCAGTGTCACTCTCCCTCAGTGTCACTCTACCTCAGTGTCACTCTCCCTCTGTCCCACTCTCTCAGCGTCACACTCTCTCAGTGTCACTGTCCCTCAGTTTCACTCTCCCTTAGTGTTACTCTCCCTCAGTGTCACACTCCCTCAATGTCACTGTCTCTCAGTGTCACTCCTCCTCACTGTCACTCCTCCTCACTGTCACACCTCCTCACTGTCACACCTCCTCAGTGTTATTCTCCCGCAGTGTCACTCTCCCTCAGTGTCACTCTCACTCAGCGTTGGGCGCCCTCAGTATCATTCTTCATCAGTGTCACTCTCACTCAGCCTCACACTCCCTCAATGTCAGCCTCCCTCAGTGTCACACTGCCTCAGTGTCACACTCCCTCAGTGTCACACTCCCTCAGTGTCACACTCCCTCAGTGTCACACTCCCTCAGTGTCACACTCCCTCAGTGTCACACTCCCTCAGTGTCACACTCCCTCAGTGTCACACTCCCTCAGTGTCACACTCCCTCAGTGTCACACTCCCTCAGTGTCACACTCCCTCAGTGTCACACTCCCTCAGTGTCACACTCCCTCAGTGTCACACTCCCTCAGTGTCACACTCCCTCAGTGTCACACTCCCTCAGTGTCACACTCCCTCAGTGTCACACTCCCTCAGTGTCACACTCCCTCAGTGTCACACTCCCTCAGTGTCACACTCCCTCAGTGTCACACTCCCTCAGTGTCACACTCCCTCAGTGTCACACTCCCTCAGTGTCACACTCCCTCAGTGTCACACTCCCTCAGTGTCACACTCCCTCAGTGTCACACTCCCTCAGTGTCACACTCCCTCAGTGTCACACTCCCTCAGTGTCACACTCCCTCAGTGTCACACTCCCTCAGTGTCACACTCCCTCAGTGTCACACTCCCTCAGTGTCACACTCCCTCAGTGTCATTGTCCCTCAGTGTCACACTCCCTCAGTGTCACTCTCACTCAGTGTCACTCTCACTCAGTGTCACTCTCCCTCAGTGTCATTTTCCCTCAGTGTCACACTCCCTCAGCGTCACACTCCCTCATTGTCACTCGCCCTCAGTGTCACTCTTCCTCATTGTCATACTCCCTCAGTGTCACTCTCCCTCAGTG
>NC_057743.1:38766963-38820415 GCF_004010195.1 Chiloscyllium plagiosum | reverse complement strand
CTCCCTCAGTGTCAGCCTCCCTCAGTGCCTCTCTCCCTCAGTGTCACTCTCCCTCAGTGTCACTCTCCCTCAGAGTCACACTCCCTCAGTCTTATACACCCTTAGTGCCACTCTCCCTCAGTGTCACTCTCCCTCAGCGTAGGCCTCCCTCAGTATCGTTCTCCATCAGTGTCACTCACACTCAGCCTCACACTCCCTCAGTGTCACTCTCCCTCAGTGTCACCCTCCCTCAGTGTCACATTCCCTCAGGGTCACGCTTCCTCAGTATCACTCTCCCTCACTGTCATACTCCCTCAGTGTCACTCCTGAGTCAGTCTGAGACTAACTCAGCGTCACTCTCCCTCAGTGCCTCTCTTCCTTAGTGTTACTCTCCCTCAGTGTCACTCTCCCTCAGTGCCTCCTTCCATCAGTTTCACACTCCCTCAGTGTCAGCGTCCCTCAGTTTCACAACTCCTCAGTGTCACTCTCCCTCAGTGTCACACTCCCTCAGCGTTGGGCGCCCTCAGTATCATTCTCCATCAGTGTCACTCTCACTCAGCCTCACACTCCTTCAGTGTCACTGTCCTTCAGTGTCACACACCCTCAGTGTCACACTCCTTCAGCATCACACTCCCTCAGCGTCACACTCCCTCAGGGTCACACTCCCTCAGTGTCTTTCTCCCTCAGTGTCACACTCCCTCAGTGTCACACTCCCTCAGTGTCACGCTCCCTCAGTGTCACACTCCCTCAGTCTCACACTCCCTCAGTGTCATTCTCCCTCAGAGTCACTCTCCCTCAGTGTCACTCTCCCTCAGTCTCACACTCCCTCAGTGCCACGCTCCCTCAGTCTCACACTCCCTCAGTGCGACGCTCCCTCAGTGTCACACTCCCTCAGTGTCACTCTCCCTCTGTGTCACACTCCGTCAGTGTCACTCTCCCTCAGTGTCACACTCCCTCAGTGTCACTCTCCCTCAGTGTCACGCTCCCTCAGTGTCACGCTCCCACAGTGCCGCACTCCCTCAGTGTCACTCTCCCTAAGTGTCACTCTCCCTCAGTGTCACGCTCCCTCACTATCACTCTCCCTCAGTGTCACTCTCCCTCAGTGTCATACACCCTCAGTGTCACACTCCCTCCGTCTAACACTACCTTAGTGCGTCTCTCCCTCAGTGTCACTCTCCCTCAGTGTCAGCCTCCCTCAGTTTCGCTCTCCCTCTGTTTCATTCTCCTTCAGTGTCACTCTCCCTCAGTGTCACTCTCCCTCAGTCTCACACTCCCTCAGTGCCTCAGTGTCGTTGTCCCTCAGTGTCACTCTCCTTCTGTGCTTCTCTCCCTCAATGTCACTCTCCCTCAGAGTCACTCTTCCTCAGTGTGACTCTCCCTCAGTGTCATTCTCCCTCAGTGTCACTCTCCCTCAGTGTCACACTCCCTCAGTGTCATTGTCCCTCAGTGTCACTCTCCCTCAGTTTCACTCTCCCTCAGTTTCACGCTCCCTCAGTGTCACACTCCCTCAGTGTCACTCTCCCTCAGTGCCTCTCTCCCTCAGTGTCACACTCCCTCAGTGCCTCTCTCCCTCCGTGTCACTGTCCCTCAGTACCTCTCTCCCTCAGTATCACACTCCCTCAGTGTCACACTCACTCAGTGCCTCTCTCCATCAGTGTCACACTCCCTCAGTGTCACACTCCCTCAGTGTCACTCTCCCTCAGTGTCACACTCTCCCTCAGTGTCACGCTCTCTCAGTGCCTCTCTCCCTCAGTGTCACTCTCCCTCAGTGTCATACACCCTCAGTGTCACACTCCCTCTGTCTCACACTCCCTTAGTGCCTCTCTCCCTCAGTGTCACTCTCCCTCAGTGTCAGCCTCCCTCAGTTTCGCTCTCCCTCAGTGCCTCTCTCCCTCAGTGTCACACTCCCTCAGTGTCACACTCCCTCAGTGTCACTCTCCCTCAGTGTCACACTCTCCCTCAGTGTCACGCTCTCTCAGTGCCTCTCTCCCTCAGTGTCACCCTCCCTCAGTGTCACTCTCCCTCAGTGTCACACTCCCTCAGTGTCACTCTCCCTTAGTGTCACACTCTCCCTCAGTGTCACGCTCTCTCAGTGCCTCTCTCCCTCAGTGTCACTCTCCCTCAGTGTCACTCTCCCTCAGTGTCACTCTCCCTCTGTGCCACTCCCTCAGAGTCACACTCCTTCCGTCTCACACTCCCTTTTTGCCTCACTCTCTTAGTGTCACTCTCCCTCAGTGTCAGCCTCCCTCAGTTTCGTTCTCCCTCAGTGTCATTCTCATTCTGTGCTTCTCTCGCTCAGTGTCACTCTCCCTCGGTGTCACTCTCCCGCAGTGTCACTGTCCTTCAGTGTCACTTTCCCTCAGTGTCATTCTCCCTCAGTGTCACACTCCCTCAGTGTCACACTCCCTCAGTGTCACTCTCCCTCAGTGTCACTCTCTCTCAGTGCCTCTCTCCCTCAGTGTCACTCTCCCTCAGTGTCACTGTCCTTCAGTGTCACACACCCTCAGTGTCACACTCCCTCAGTGTCATACTCCCTCAGTGTCACACTCCCTCAGTGTCACTCTCCCTCAATGTCACTCTCCCTCAATGTCACTCTCCCTCAGTGTCACACTCCCTCAGTATCGTACTCCCTCAGTGTCACACTCCCTCAGTGTCACTCTCCCTCAGTGTCACTCTCTCTCAGTGTCACTCTCTCTCAGTGTCACACTCCCTCAGTGTCACTCTCCCTCAATGTCATTCTCCCTCAGTGTCACTCTCCCTCAGTGTCACTGTCCTTCAGTGTCACACACCCTCAGTGTCACACTCCCTCTGTGTCATACTCCCTCAGTGTCACACTCCCTCAGTGTCACTCTCCCTCAATGTCACTCTCCCTCAATGTCTCTCTCCCTCAGTGTCACTCTCACTCAGTGTCACTGTCCTTCAGTGTCACACACCCTCAGTGTCACACTCCCTCAGTGTCATACTCCCTCAGTGTCACACTCCCTCAGTGTCACTCTCCTTCAGTGTCACTCTCCCTCAGTGTCACACTCCCTCAGTGTCACTCTCCCTCAGTGTCACTCTCCTTCAGTGTCACTCTCCCTCAGTGTCACTCTCTCTCAGTGTCACTGTCCTTCAGTGCTGCACTGGAATGTCTCTCTTGATGGCCACGCTGAAGAGTTGGTGCGCTTTAAGACTATAATCTTCTTCCTGAGAGTTTATAGTGAGCAAGGAAACATTATCGCTTCCTCCATCCCATCGAAATCTCATAGCCTTAGTCTAGTTGACTCTCAAACTTCCCTTGTCCTGATTGAAGAGCCAATCACCTTCACCTCCCATTCAGCCTTTCCTGAGAAGTGATTCCTCTTAGACCTGGTTCTTGCTGAGGGATTTGACAAAAGTTACAAAGAAAACGTCGCTTTGGAGGAAGTATTGAAGCAGGGAGACTTCCTTAGTGTCTAGCTCCATCTGTACTGAAGCCTGATCGACCATTTTGCCTTATTGGTGAAGCCAGAGCAGTTGGTCAAGGTACCAACGTCAGAGGCTGGTTTATACAGAGAAGCCTAAGATGTCACCTCTAATGGAGGAGCAACCTGCAGAGACAACAGGTGAGACCCTCCTTCTGACCAGGAGGTCCCAGTTTGACCTCTGGCAGAGGGCACCACCTGAATTCACCCTTTGTCAACAAAGGCTGGGTGGGGGTGGGAGACCGGGCAGACAGGAACCTCCTTCTTGCAGTTGGCAGGAGGGTGGGAGGAGCTCAGTACCACATTGCTTGAGCTGCCTCACCTTCAGCCCCAGTTCCTAGTGGATAATCCAAGTTGGATTGGAGAGTGGCTGTGAAGTTGCTGTCACGCCTTACTGTTCTGAGATGGGATTGGCATCCTGTGTGGGGGAGTCACCAGGAGAATGGGGTTGGGGGAGGGAGGGGAAATGACAAACTTCAAAGCAGCTTCTGCTTGAGCGTGTCGGTGCTAAATGAGGGTTTAAGATGATGCTATTGGTAAAGGTCAGTTCTTAATAGTCACGCAAAGTTCTACTGCAATAAAGGCAGCAGAGATGAAGACCATCTTTATAATTTAGCTTCCTATTTGTGAATTAATTAAAGGAATGTTAATCCAATGATTTTAATTTTGAATAAATTTACCAGTGGCCTGTTCAAACCATTGTGACAAAACTAACCGTTGAAGAATGTAACAGTTTGACAGTATTTCAGTTCGAACAGTCACCTCAGTCAGTTGTTGCTTCACCGATCCTTCTCCTTCCTACTGGAGGTTAGGTCGAGATTTTCGAAGTTACAAGGGAGCTGGCTATCAGAGTAGATTTGGGATAAACTGTTCCCAATTGTAAAAGAATCAGGAAAGAGAGGGCTCAGGTTGAAAGTGATTTGCAAAGGAGGCAAATGCGATGTGAAAACAGCAAGTGTTGTTCAGTAGTTAGGGTCAGGAACACACTGCCTGGAAGTGAGCAAGAGGCAGGTTCAATCAAGACATGTGGGAGGATGATCATTCCTGTTTAAACAATGTGCAGGGTTATAGGGGAAGGGCAGCAGAGTGGTACAAAGCCAGTACAGACGCAGAGGGCCAAATGACCTCCTTCAGCACTGTAACAATTCTGTGGACATCGTTACCTTCTGCCCAAAATCACTTTGTATTCCAGCCGTCTGAAATCCGCCTGGTGGCTTAAATCTCACAGGGATCTTGATTCTCAAACTACAAATGACAACCAAAATGCCTCCCATCAGTTTAATTCAGTTAACAGAGTGGCTTCAGAGTGGAACCCATTGAGCGACAGAGAATGAGGGAGCTGGAAGCTTCTCAACAGTGTATTCACTTCCCTTTGAGCACAAACCCAGAGCAGGAAGCCAGCAGCCGTGGAGGACACTGTACGTATTTCGAGTCACCTTCAAATTCAACACCAGAGCAGGACTTTACAAGTACAAACATCATTAGTGACCACATTCAACAACTGGGAGAAACGGTCCTTCTGTGAAGTAGACAGCACAATGATGCAGATTGGAGCTGTCAGCTAAAACCTTGGCACCTGGCAGTGAGCAGAGTTGGAGCATGAAATATTAAACGTAGCGTTTTATCAACCAGAAACAAACAACAAAGGTTCCACCAGTATGGTATCTGTGCCTGAAGAACTTTCTAACCTTGCAGTATGTCAGCTGAGGAGATGTATCGGAGGAACTTGGAGCTGATGGTGTATGTGTTCATTGGGAAACCTGAATGGCAGGAATTTGAGGATAGATATCGCACAGGACAGCAACAGCTTTGGGAAAATTGAAAGATGATGCGAATCAGGGTTCTTCAATGCAAAGTTTATTTTTCAAAAACCCGCAACCTGAGAAGACTGAGGAGACCAAAGCTCCAAATGGTTTTGGCAACTTGGAATAATGCTATTCCCTTTGTTCATTGAGTCGTTGAGGAATGAGATAGATTGATGATCGACAAAGGAAAAAGAGAAGATTTAGGGAAACGTGCAGCGTTGCTGTGACATAAGGAGGCTGGATTTTTGTCCGCAATCGGATACCGACCCTGTACCAATCTCGATCTTCCCTCCCTTGGCCCTTACAGGAACCCCACCAGCTGCATTTCCAAATTATTTTTATTCATTCTCAGGATGTGTGTCCATGCCTGACTGCCCTTGATAAAGTGCTGGTGGGACACCCTCTTGAATTCGGCTGAGTGGCTTTCTTGGCCAGTTCAGAGGGCAGGTAAAGAGTCAACCACATTGCTGTGGGTCTGGGGTCACATGTAGGCCAGACCAGGTGAAGGTGGCAGATTTCCTTCCATGACAAGTATTAATGTACCAGTGGGTTTTTACAACAGTTGACGATAGTTTCACAGTTACAGAGACTAGCTTCTAGTCCCAGATCGATTAATTAAATGAATTCAACTTCCCGAGCAGCTGCTTATATGATGATGATCCCATGGTGGGATTTAAACTCATGTCTCTAAACTCTGGTTTCCTAGTCACAGCCACTTATTAATATCTGTGGAGGTTGCAACTCGTGTTGCTGCAATACACACGGCCCTCAGCTGCCCCAGACTTCAATCCCACTCCTAGGATGGTCAAATAGTAGTGGTGAAAGTTTGGAATTCTCTTCACAATTGAGCTGTGACGCTGGGCCAATTGTTACAAATCTGAGATTGGTACATTAGTATCAACCAAAGATTTAAAAATAAACGGCAGAGGTGAGTTTATAGCTTTAGGTCATAAGTCAACCATGATCTAACTGAATGGGCGAAAACACTCAGGGTGAACCAGCTCCTACTAAGGAGACAGCAGACTCGTTATTGGCCGTAATGTCTGTAATTGAAGGAAGGGGACCTGGCAGATGCTTGTTCTGCCTTCATTTTGATCCAGAGCTTTCTTTTATTGACCTGAATCTTGCCCGAGATGTACAACTGCCATGATGTCTTCTCCTGGGATCTCTCCGGCCCCTTTTTGATTGCAGCATTGTAGCACGTCAGAAGCAGATTGTAGCATCAAGCCCCTCCGACCTGTTTGGTTCGGTATTGGGGTGAGTGTGGTATTCTACCGAGAGCACCATTACACCCACCCTCCCCAACCCTCCCGCAGTGACCGACTCTGACCGGTTTACACTTGGTATCTGGAATCCCACTGGGAACCAGCTGTCCATGCCCCTCACCCCAGGATGACAGGCTAGGAACATGACAATGGGATTCTATTCTGTACCCAACAGGTTGTGGGCAGGCAAATTGACCCAGAGCACTATACTAGAAATGTGCACGGAAGCTGAAATCCATAATCAAATTCCAAAGGAAAGTGGCTGAAATTCTGACAATGAAAATTTCAAATGGCTAAACTAAAAAGGCAGAAGAAAGGATGGAGAGATTAACTCCAGCAGGAGCAGTGCTTGAGCTCAGTCTGTACAATCCTACAATTCTCTGATGTTCAGTTCCTTCAACACAGTGAGACTGTACAAGATCTCAAAACAATGTTGATGCGGGCAGGTGGAGGAACATGTCATCGGTTGGTGTACTTACATCAAAGGAGGAACCAGAGGGGACAGTTAGGAGCTGTCAGCATTAAAGTAGTATTTACAAAATAAAAAGCAAGAGGAAAAGTCATAGTGGAGATTGGAGACTTAAAGAAAATAGATCTGAGTCATTGAAATAGCCATGAATCACTTTTATATTGCGTCTCATGGGGCTACTTGATTGTTACCAAACATACCGTAGCTACGACATGCATAAAGATGGGTGACATTGACCAAAGAATGCTACAGTGCACTTTTAATTTTATTCACAATTATTGCAGACTGCAAAGTTCCTGTGTGGGTTTTTCAAGTGGATGGTTAGTTACATCATTAAGAGTTGAATCTCAACACAGGAATTACTCCTCCTTACATGGGAATCGTAAATGGAAACCATGAGAATTGTCCGAAGGGGTTTGTTAATGTGGTGATGTTTCTGAGCAATCTTGTGGTATGAACAATCCAACCCCTTCAGAAGCATACATTAGGAATTTAATCTTCCACAACCATACAGGCACAACACAACAATTGTGAACAAAATTAAAATTGCATCGCATCTCTCCCAGGAGAATTCCTTCCATCACTAAAATAATGACTTCTGTAAATGGGAACATGATAGATCAATATTAAATTGATGGGTCACTATTAAATATTATATTTATCTTACAAAATAGTGAGGGGGGAGTGCAGCCACAATCATTTAAAAGTTATTTGTCTATCTTCAGGAAAAAAAAACAAGTGATGCACAGCAGCTTCAACCTAAAAAGGGTTAAGAAAAGTTTGTCCTGCTTAATAAAAGGAAATGGCGTTGTCTGAAAGAATTAGCAGCATCTATATATTGAACTATACAACACAATAACGATTAGCTCTAATTACCAGTAGCTTGTGGGCAGCTAAAGCTGATTAAGATACTGTTTAACAATACTCGCAGATGTAGACTTAACTGTTCTAACCCCTTTCCCCCCTTTAAATGGCAGGACATTTGTCCCTCACCAATTAAGAGCAATATTTATCCAATTTAACAACGCAGACACAGAATGTAAGGAAGTTTCTTCTGTCGGGTTTTAAACAAATAAAGTAAAGCAGAGAGACTGTGAGGGAACAATAACAGCAGGTGTTTACTCTTCAGGCATTCTTTATTGCGATTGGAGAGTGCTGTGCTGTTGTTTTATCCGACTATTCCAGGGCAGGGGTTGATGGGAACGGTCTTCACTGTTTGACCTATCGGATATTGTCGTGGTAACAGTGTCTAGGTACTAAAATAACATGCTTACAACCTTCAGAATAATTTTCCCTTCCCCTCCTCATTTGTTTCTCTTTGTTGCTATAGAGCAAAGCTCCGACAGGGTTGAAAGGCTTGTAACTAAAACGGAGAGACATCACCTGTACACATTTTACAAAAAAAAGGATTGGCATTAAAAATGCTGACACCCCCTCTGATTGTTTTGAGCCTGTGGCCTTGCTATTTACATTTGTTTGTCAACGGGCATCAGATTTTTTTTCAAATTCAGCTGAAGTTTCTCTTATTCTTTACAGATTGTACTTAATTTCATTTTATTCCATTTAATGAAAGGATAACTTTCGGCATTATTGCATTACAAAGACGCATAATAATGTTATTTATAGAGAAATGCTCCAAAATAGGCCGCCCAGCAATGCGTAATTCAATTAGTCAGCTGCAGATTTTAGAACAATTTTCCATTACATATTTTGCTTGCACATAATAAACCCAAGAAATCCTTTTTGGAACAGATTCCATGTCAGATTACGCTGGACGTCAGTGAAAATGGTGGCATCTTTTAACCCCCAAAACGTGCAGTCACATTCCCTTTTTGAAGGTCACTTGCATTTCACTCACATTTTTGTTTAAACAGTTTCATGCATTAGTCGTTTGATTTACACATTTGTTCTGAAACGCACAGTATGTCCTTGCCTAATATTTTCGCCCTCTGCTTTCTGTCTCTCTCCAATGTCCCAATGTTTGTGCCAGGTTGTGGTGCTGGGCAAAATCTGTGGGGGTTAATGTGAGATTGTTAAAAGAGGGTGCAACTGTTTTACTTTGCTCCCCAGGGTTTGCCAAGTGACTGGGAAAGCTCTCAGTCAATTCACTGCCTTGGAGTCATAGAGGTCTCTGGCACAGAAAAATGCCCATCGGCCCATCAAGTCTCTGCCGGTCAAAAACAACCACCTGACTATTCTCACCCTATTTCCCAGCACCTGGCCCATAGCCATGTAGGCCTTGGCATTACAAGTGTGCATCTCAATATTTCTCAAACATTATTGGGATTCTTCCCAGACTCCCACCACCCTCTGGGTGAAAAATACATTTTTTCTCGTCTCCTCTAAACCTCCTGCCCGTTATCTTAAATCTGTGTCCCCCTGATCATTGATCCTTCTATCAAGGGGAAAGATTTCTTCCTGCCTACCCTATCCATGTCCCTCATCATTTTATTCGTCTCAGTCATGTCCCCCCTCAGTCTCCTCTATCCAAGGAAATAAACCAGTCTGTCCAATCTCTCTTCATAACTAGTTAGTATTATCCTGTCCGTAGCTACCCAAGTATAGGGGCATTCTCCTCTTGGTGACTGTATCTCTGGGCTCACCAGGAAAGCCTGAACTGATCTAAAAGGAACCAATGACTGAATGTCAGATGCAAGATAGACACAGTTGTGAGATCAGTTCTGTGATGGTATCATTCTTGGAAGAGTCCCATTCATCATTGCTGGACCATTTTCTTCTCTTTTCACTAAGTCATCCATGACATGTGAGTGTCACTGACTGGGCAATCAGTTATTGCCCATCCCTCATTGCCCTTGAAAAGATGGCAGTGAACTGGTGCAAGTCCATTTGACATTGAGCCACCCACAGTATCATTAGGAAGGGAGTTTTCAAGATTCTGACCCAGCGACAGTGAAGGGACAGTGATATATTTCCAAGTCAGGATGGCGAGTGACTCAGAGGAAAACTTGCAGGGGGTGGTGTTCCCATGTATCAGCTGCCCATCGTGCTAATCTGTCCTAACCTCCTGGGCTTGGGCCCTAAAGCACTCTTTGCTGAGTGGATATTTCCCCGTGTGGTAAATCTAGATCTAAGGGGCACGGTTTCCAAATAAAGAGTCTCCCATTTACGATGGAGATAAGAATCAGTTTCTGCTTGGAGAGGGTGGTTGGAGTTGTCTTTCACAGGGAGCAGTCGAGGCTGGGTTGTTGAATAGATTGAAGGCCGAGTTGGGCAGGTTTTTATTGACAAGGGAGTCGAGGAGTATGGGGGTAGAGGCAAGAAAGTGAAGCAGAGGCCACACTGAGAGCCCCTCATGATTTTATTGAGGAGGGAAGTGAGTTGGAGGAACTAAATGGCATACTCTCGCTCCTCTGACAATTCACCTGGGTGCATTCGTTTATTGGTCTTGCCAATACACATTGACACAATATTTCTCCCCTATGCACATGAGAAGCAAGGTTGATTAAACAGCAGTCAACATGGGAACTGAACACTGGACAATATTCTCCTCCTGTTCTGAGGAGACAGAGATCTGTGGTAACACCCCCAGTGAGATCAAGCCAGTCAAGGGTTCAGATTTAGGAAGGAGGCTGTGTAACGCGCAAGCAGTGAGTTGAAGGTGAGAACAGTGTCTGATATTGCTCGGATGTATTTAATATTTTCTGTGTGGGGCAAGACTCAAAGGAGACACGGCAGACGCAGAATTGAATTTCACTGAAGCAAAAAACTTCTATTGTTCAGTTCGAATTGCACTAGCCAGCCACAGAAATGTGGGTGATTCTCACCCAGAACGTCACAGATCAGGATTGAAATGAGGGAAAGGAGAAAAAGAAACAAAGGAAAGAAAATAAATGTTTATTTTTCTTAATCATCTGATCAGAGGAGGAAAAGTGTTCTGCAAAACATGTTTGTTTCTAGGAAACTAAAATATCCTCCATTCCCCAAAGGATTAATTATGTACACAGGTTAGATTAAAAAAAAATTCTTGGCAGTATCCGATATCTGAACTTCAGATTTCCAAAGCCTCCTGTCCATCTCTCAAATCGGTGCGACTGATTACAATGACTTTGGAAATTGGAATTCCCAACAGGAATATCTTGTACTAATCCTGTGACTTTGATGGTCACTTGACCTGATTCCACCAACCGATCCTGGATTTCGGATCAGCCAATGCATCCAATGGGTCATGTTAGACTGCAGTCTAACCTTGTTAAATTCATTAGAAATAACCGTAACTTGATAAGATGCTGGACAAATACTAAACAAGGGAAGGAAGAAAGCTTAAAAAAAAGTCAATATTAGTCGCAGGTATTTGATTTCTGAGAGCAAGGATCTCTGAGTTATAGGGTGAAGATTTTGTGGACAGCTAGGAACTGGCAGTGTCAGTGCAGATGATGGAGAAATAAGATGGTCAATAGGACTGTTAGCTTTTCAAAAGCTGAACATCCATGTTCAAGCCTACAGCAGAAGGAAATGAAGGTGCAATCACCTGATAAATTATTCACTGGTTAACACAAAGAGCTGCTAGTAAGGCTAGGGCTTAAATATTTGAACCCTACAACCTCTGGAAGTTCCTTAGCAGTGACTTGGACAGAAATGTCTCCAATCACTGCACTTGCTGTAGTGTTTTCAGTAGCTCCAGCTCCTCAGGACCCACTCAGTCTGCAAGTGTTTACAGTTATTCTTAGATTTTCTTCACAGAAAGTGCAGAGGGTGTTGTTAAAATGATATATGGATGTTAATGATACAAAAAAAAATGCCTGTGAAGTATTCAATTTGACAATGTACAAACAGTTCAAAAATGCTATTGTAACAGTCCTCCGTATATGGAAGTACATCGGTGTTAGCATTTCTGGAGACCAGGATAGAGTGTGGTACAGAACAGAAGACATTGCCCATGAACCGAGACTTCATATCGAGAAGCCTGTGCTTTTAAACAGCTTCCTTGACAAGTGACTTTTTGCCGATTACAAAACCATCCCCTAGGTAAGGTGTGCATGGTGGATATTATATTTGTGGGTAAATAGTTAACTTATTGTTGTTTTGACAATTTGGGCTTTGTAGAAGAAGTCTGAAACCAAACGTCTCTAAATAAGGGAAGTGTTTATCCCTTTCCTAAGCTTGAATCTCCTTGAGTTCTCAAAGATCCATTGCGGCTCAACTGGCTAAAAGGAAGTTCTCTTTTTAAGATTTTGGGAAATTTTGTCAGTGTCCAGTTCATCCAGACAGTCAAAATCACAAATGACTTTGAACAAATACATGGAAGTGTACTATTGACAATTAGCAAACTATTTAAAGTTGACACCTCTGCCCCTTTCAACATGTCTATTCAGTATCTTTTGCATATTTGGATTAGTCTGCATGGTTCCTGCACCAGTTATCAATATGACTGGTTATTGGGAAATTGTCATGCTGTTGTTTGTAGAATTCTGCTTTGGGAAAGGAGGCAGTTGTGTTTCCTACATTACAATGGTGACATCACTTTACAAGCACTTAAATGGCTTCGAGCATTCCGAGAGATCGTGGAAGGTGCTATACAAATGGAGGTTCCTCCTTTCACTCTTTATTGTGAAGCATGATTGTTTGGAAACTCTCTCTGACCTTTAGGTACAGGTCAGAGAAACTGACCCACACAGCAAAGTGAAGGTGGCACTGAAAAGCGCACACAGAGTTAGAGGAGCAGGAGCTGGGGGAACCTGGAGTAGGGAGAAGACTCAGGATCATTTCCATTTGCCCGTGCTCCTGTGAGCACTTCCTCTGGCCTTGAGAAGGTGCTGCTGAGTCACCTCCTTGACCCGCTGCAGTCCTTCTAGTTCTCAAAAACCCATTGTTGCTCAACTGGCTGTCACCAGGGAACAGGACACTTTGACCACTGTAGAGGCCAATCAAGAATCATTCTCATCGCTATGTAGGCCAGGCTGGTATAGACAGCAGATTTCTTTCCCTAAAGGACAATGGCATAGCAGGTAGTTTTCTTTTATAGCAATCCAGTTATTTTTATGATCATTACTAATGAGGTGAGCATTTTATTCCAGCTGTGTTAATGAATTGAATTGAAGTTTCCCAGCTGACACAGTGGGGTTCGAACTGTTTCTGGGCTAGTCTGGCAACAATACCATGATGCTCCAGTCACCCTGTTTTTTTTTCTGGTCTGTCGTGGGTTGTGGGCATCATTGGCATTTGTTGTCTGTCCCTGATTGCCCTTGAGTTGAGTGGTTTGCTTGGGCCATTTCAGAGGGTAGTTAAGAGCCAGCCATGTTGCTGTAGGTCACATATAGGTCAGACCAGGCAAAGGCAGCAGATTTTCTTCCCTAGAGGACATGAGTGAACCAGAAGCGTTTTTACAACAATAAAATTATCTAGTCTCAGTAGCAGTGACTGTGAAACTATCATTGAATTCCATATTTATTTTAAATTATCGAATTGTCTTGGCGGGTTTTGAATCTATGTCTTTGAATATTAGTCTCTGGGTTACTAGTGCAGATAGAAATTATAAGCAAACATTTTCACAACATTGTTATTTGGAATAAGATTGAGAAAGAGCAGTCTGCCTGAAATGTTTTATAGTAAATGTTTGGAATATGTTGCTGTCGACCCTGCTCTCTCTCCCTCCCTCCCTCCCTCCCTCCAGGATGGTGCAGTACTTTAAGCTGCTGGATGGAAAGTTTGACTAAGGCGAAGTCAGGACCACAAAGTTCCTGGGGCATCAGGGGGCCCTGTGATTAAAGACACCAAAATGGGAAGTGTCTGTCAGGAGGTCCCAGTGTAGCCGGTCGCCCCTGACATCCCGAGTTAGTGCTGGAATTTCTCGGATCCCTTGATCCTCTTCCACCCCCCTCGTATCTTTAGTCACACTGCTCTCAACATGGTCCCCCCCCTCCTCTCCCTCCCACTGTCAGAGCCACAAGAGAGTTCAAACACAATTTAACACACTGAAAAGGTCAGATTTCTCAGTTTGGTGAACCCCACAGCTTTTATTACAAAAGCCACTAAATTCACATCTTTCAACTCGTCCTCACTTTTGTCACAGCAGAAAGGCTTTTTTGAGTGCGGCTGAATCCGACCAGTACCTCCTGAGGTTCTGCTAAACGTCCATCTCCCTGGGCTCTGGCTTCCCTTCAGCTTTGACTGATGTTCCCTCTGCTCTGCTTCCCCCTCGTCTCTGTTTCTTGCCTTCAGTCAGAAGGACAGCATCCAAATAACACTGAACTTTTGTAAGCATCCTGCCACTGACTGCGCGAGACTTTTGTTGATTTTGTAACTCCCTTGTTTAAATTTGCATTTCTGCATGCATATTTTATATATCATTTGCCATCTTCTGGAAAGCCAGTGTCGCCTTCTAAGATACGTTGTACAAAAGGGAATCTTACAAACTCCCTGTTTGATTATTATGTCGCTGGCTGTTTAATGTGTGGACATTTTCCAGCGATGAATTTGTATCCTTCAGCTTCAGGCCAGCACTGGTTTAATTTACTCCAGATCCTTGAGGTGGGAGAGAAAAGTTGAAGAAGGAGTAAGTGGAAATGAAGAGGGAGTGTGGTGGAGTGGGTGAAAGAGTTGGGGAGGGAGAGGGAACAAGGATGAAGAAAGGAGATGGCAAAGAAAGGAACTGATAAGAAAGGCAAAACAATTGAATGAGAGAGACCTGGGAAGAGAAGCAGGCAGTTTTGGGAGTCAAGGCTGTTATCGTTTCTTTCACCTGAACTCCTTTGCAAATTGACCAGTAAAATCCTGGTTCCTGCTTTGAGTGAGATTCTGCACTCGATTCTGGCAAGCGACTTGCTAACTCAGCTTAAAAAGAAAGCAGCCAGAAGTCGAGATTGTCGGGCGATACTGTTGTAAGGGCAGGATACTGCTTCTCTTCCAGGAATTGTGGGATAGAATAGGAAGGAGTTTGATCAGGTAGTCAGGAAGCCCAGGCGTAGTGGTGCCTGATGGACAATCCTCCATCAGGGTGGTGACTTTTTACAAGTCATTGCCCAGAAGAATCATCTCGTGAATGGGAACAGCCCCATGATGTGTTGGGTGATGGTGCTGAGCAGTGGAAGAGGAGGTTTGAAAGCCTAGTCTTGCTTGTCATTAGCACCCAGGTTCCCTCCAACAACAACAGCATTTGTAGAGCACCTTGGACAGAATAAAACAACCCAAGTTCCTTCACAGAAGCATTTACCGGACAGCCGCATTAGGAGATATTTGGACAGGTGACCAGTATCTCAAGGTAGGTTTGATAGAGTGTCTTAAAGGAGGCCAGTGTGAGGTGGAGCGATATAGGGAGGGGATTCCAGAGCTTTGAACCAAAGGCACGCCACCAAAGGAGGGCCAAGTGAAATCAGAGACACTCAGAAGGCCTGACGCAGAGCAGCAATTGTGGAGTATCATAGGGAGGACGGGATTATAAAGGACAAGGTGTCTGTAAGTTCTGTCTTTTTGCGGAACTTACAAGTGGTGCTTTTCTCATGCGTCTGCTTGCCTTGTTCTCCTGAGTGAAGAACTATTCAGTGGGAAGGAGGAGGAACCTCCGTTCTCGCTCTGACTGCCTCTTTGCCAGCCTATTAGCAGATGTTGACCACAAAGAACCATCTTTCCTGTCAGTGAAAGTCCCAGGCACACTATCACTGAGGTTTACACGAGGGACAGAGGCAAATGTAACCTTACATCACGGACTGAAACAGAGAGAGGGTGGTGTATTTGTCTGAGAGGAAGGCAAGAAGTTGTGAACAGGGTTAACAGATTTGTGTTGATGCTACAGATGAACGAGGAGCTCCCATTAGCAACTAGGCTTTGAGGTTCTGTTGCATTTTCTAAGCTTATGAACACAGCAATCCCCACCCCTAATCTCTCAATATTTAAATGGAGAGGGGGTGCAGTGGGATGTCACCAGACCCCTTACCAGTATTTATCCCACAAACATGAGTTGCTAATAATAAAGGAGAAAGTGAGGACTGCAGATGCTGGAGAGTCAGAATCGAGAAGTGAGGCTCTGGAAAAGCCCAGCAGCTCAGGCAGCATCCGAGGAGCAGGCGAGTTGACATTTCAGGATAAACCCTTCATCAGAATTATGCTTATGCCCGAAACGTCGACTCTCCAGCTCCTCAGATGTTGCCTGAGCTGCTGGGCTTTTCCACCACCACACTTTTCCACTCTTATTAAAAAATAAACCCTAATTACCCGCTCCTCAGCACATTGTGAAAAGTGGGAACTTTCTGTGTGCAAATTGGCTGCCACATTTCCTACATTAAAAAGGTGACTGCTCTTCAAAAGCACTTTGGCACTTAGCATGATTGTGAAAGATAGTTTATAACTGTAACTCTTTCCTCTGTTTGCCTCTGTGAGATGTGGGCATCACTGGCTGGCCCACTGTTGACTGCCCGTCCCTGGTTGGGAAGGAGCTGGTGAGCTGCCTTCTTGAAGCCCTCAGTCCATGGATTCACTGACAATGCCGTTAGAGAGGGAATTCCAGGATATTGACCTAGTGAGAATGGAATAACTGGAACATAATTCCACATCAGGATGGTGAGTAGGTTGGAGGGGAACTTACAAGTGGTGCTTTTCTCATGCGTCTGCTTGCCTTGTTCTCCTGAGTGAAGAACTATTCTAGAAGGTGCTGTTGAAGGAGCCTTGCTACAGTGCATATTGTAGATGATGCCACATACTGCTACTGAGTGTCAGTGGTGGATTGATTGATTGATTGATTGGTTGATTGGTTGATTGAATATCACTTGTACCTAAGTACAGTGAAAAGGCTTTGTTTACGAGCAGTACAGGCAGATCATAGTAAGCAAGGGTGTGCAGACCAAAGATTTAGACGGAGGCATAGAGGTTACGTTGCACAGGGTGGACAAGAGAGAGATCAACATTAGAGATCAGCATTGTTTGAGGCTAGAGAGTCCATTCAATAGTCTAATAATGGTCAGGAAGGAGGCAGTGACTGTCGGCGTTGATGGATGTGGTCCCAATCAACCCATCTGCTTTGTCCCAGATGGTGCCAAGCTTCTTGAGTGTTATTGGAGCTGCACCTATCCAGGGCAAGTGGGGACTATTCCATCACACTCCTGACTTGTAGATGGTGGACATTGTGGAACTCAGAGGTCAGTTACTCACTACATGATTCCTAGCGTCTGAACTGCTCTTGATATAGATACAACCCTGAGGTGTTGACAGTGTGGCTCTCAGCAATGGTAGTGCCATTAACATAAAGTAAGAATAAAATATTCTGAAGTGCAAGAGTGTTTGCCATACAGTATTTCACATCAGTCCATATGAGGACATTTTAGAAACAAAATCTTGATTAAAGAGGTAGATTTTATAATCAGTTTGAAAGAGAAAAGGAGGGACGTTCAGATCTTAGGGCCCAGACACTTGAAGCTACAGTCACCAATGGAGGAACTATTACAACTGAGGATGAGTGGGTAAGGGCCTGGAGGAGTGGGGGGGGATGGTTAATCTCTTGCTTGTTGCAGATGGTCATTGCCTGTTGATAAACAGTGGCTCAGTGATTAGCACTACTGCCTCGGAGCACCAGGGACCTGGGTTTGATTCTAGCCTCAGGCACCTGTCTGTGTGGAGTTTGCACATTCTCCCCTTGTCTGCGTGGCTTTCCTCTGGGTGCTCCGGTTTCCTCCCACAGTCCAACGATGTGCAGATTAGATGAAATTGCCCATAGGTGCATTAGTCAGGGGAAATGTAAAGTGTTAGGGTAGGGGAATGGGTCTGGATGGGATACTCTTTGGAGGGTTGGAGTGGATTTGTTGGGCTAAATGACCTGTTTCACGCTGTAGGGATTCTATGAAAATATTTTTCAGGGCTGCTGGACAAGTTTCAGAAAATGGGACTGGCTAGTTTGCACTAGAAGTGAGCTGGCACAGAGAGGGCGGGCCGAATGGCAGTTTTTGTTTGACTTATGACCGATTATCTGATTCTGTGGATGTTACCTGCCACTTATCAGCCCAAGTCTGAATATTCAGGTCTTCTGCATACAGACATGGAGTAGCTCAGTATCTGAGGAGTTATGAATGTTGCTGAAGGTTGTGTGATCATCAGCGAACAGCCCATTGTCACGGCTTAAGTAAGACTGCGTGCGGCGATGATATCCTCCTGAGGCTACAATCGAGAGGGGGTGGAGGAAAATGTCTGGGGGTCGGAAACCTCCTGGGGTGAAGGACAATACTCGAATGCTTCACAACGGGTTGACAATCCATCCTTCCACCAAAGCTACATGCTCCTTTCTTGCAGTTTTCTCTGTATTGTCAGGCCAACCACACCACTCTGATGTGTTCTTTCAAATTTAACCTCAGCTCAGTAAACACAATTATTGGGCAAGTTGCACTAAAGGAAAAGTAGTTCAATGCTGAAAAGGCTTTTGACTTATAAAGTATTCATTGTCTCCTAGTAACACGCTATAGTTTATCATTTCACCTGAAATTACAATAGAAACTGATACCTTATCACTAGACCACAGGGAAGGAGATACCAATTGAAAGCGGCTGGAATGTGTATTTTTTTTAACAATAACAGGCCGAATCTCAAATTTCAAACAAAGCTTGAATAGAAAGCTTGTTTTATTATCAAGCACAGTTCAGTTTGAAATTGCTGCAATTAATAAAAATAATTTCAACTTCAGGAACCACCCAATCAGTGCAATAAATAAAATTAACTTTAAATATTTAAAGGTAGTTACTCCTCAACCCCTTTCTCTTGGCCAAACATTATCCTGAAATAATTTTTACAATATATCCAACTGGGGTCAAGTGGAGTTTGGCTGGAGGAAATGAATTAAAGTGCATTTCTAAATTGTTTGGCTCTTGGGATGTGGATGTAGCTGGCAAGGTCAGTATTTCTTGTTCTTGAGAAGGTGAAGGTGAGCTGATGTCATGAACCATGCCATTCCATGTGCTCAGGGACACACACACACACACACACAGTGCTGCTCAGGAGCTGGAGAGGAGTTCATAAGAGATTTATCATAGACTCTCAACCGTGTGGAAGTAGACCATTCAGCTCATTGAGTCGACACCAATCCTTTTGAAGATCATCCCACCCAGCCACCCTAGAACCCTGCACTCCCCATGGCTAATCCACCTAACCTGCTCATGATGGACAATTTAGCATGACAAAACCACCCAAACCTGCACATCTTTGGACTGTGGGAGGAAACCCACGCAGACACAGGGAGAACGTGCAAACTCCACATAGGTAGTCGTGTCATGTTGGAATCGAACCCAGATCCCTGGTGCTGTGAGGCAGCAGTGATAACCACTGAGCCACTGTGCTGCTACCAGGGTGTTGATTGGTCTGGAGGGTTTGAGTTATAAGGAGAGGCTGGATAGACTGGGACTTCTTTCACTGGAGTGTAGGAGGTTGAGGGGTGCCCTTATAGAAATTTTTAAAATCAAGAGAGACATAGAAAAAGTGAATGGCAGGTATCTTTTCCTTAGGGTGGGGGATCTCAAGGTGAGGGGGTGTATTTTTAAGGTAAGGGGAGAAAGATTTTAAAAAGAACATGAGGAGCAATTTCTTTACACAGAGAATGGGTCATGTGTGGAATGAAGTTCCAGAGATGGAAGCAGGTACAGTTCCAGTGTTTGAAAGACATTTAGATGAGTACATGAATAGGAAATGTTTGGCGGGATATGGACCAAATACAGGTAAGTGGGACTAGTTTGGTTTGGGATTGTAGTCTGCATGGACTGGTTGGATCGAAAGGTCTGTTTCCATGCTCTATGACTCCCTGACTTTATGAATCCCAGGATTTTAACCCAGTGATGGGTGAAGGAACGTTGAAGTAATTCCAATCCAGAATGGTGGTTGGTTTGGTAATTGCTGATCATGGATGTTCCCATGTGTCTGCTGCCCTTGCCCTTCCTCATGGTAAGGGTCATGGCTTTGGAAGGCACTACCTAAGGAACTTTGGTGAATTCCTACAGTGCCTCTTGTAGATGGTACGCGCTGCAGTGCTGAGCATTAGTGGGGGGGTGGGCGTGAATGTTGAAGGTCATGGGATACCAGTCCAGATGGCTGTTGGACGGTGTCGGACATCTGAAGTGTTGTTGGAGCTGCACTGCTCCAGGTAAGTGGGAATGTTCTTTAAAAGAAAATTATGAATGGTGATCAGCAAAAATTGTGGAATTCTATAACAACATTTAAAGTAATTAAAATAAATTAAGAAAGCAGACTGGTCCTTTCTAGAGTTAAAAATCACACAACACCAGGTTATAGTCCAACAGGTTTGTTTGGAAGCACTAGCCTTCGGAGCGCTGCTCCTTCATCAGTGGTTGTGGAGTATAAGATCATAGGACACAGAACTTATAGCAAAAGTTTACAGATGTAACTAAAATTATATATTTTTATGGGTAGCAGTTTTTTTTTAAAAGCACATTCATTCCTCTTTGTCATTTTATTATAAAATCACTAATTCTGAGATCAGTGAGTTGCTAAACCTAGCTTCAGATTATTTGAAGGAATTTAAAATGGACACACTGTTTAGACACCACGGGGATGCCATTGCATTCTGCTGGTACCTCGGTAGATCCAAATTAGGAGCTTCGATATAACAACATCTTGTAGGAAATAGGGATTTTTCTTTGCTTACAAGCATGAAGTTCATATCCAGAGGGAATCTTAAAGGAAGCTTTAGTTTACAAGAAGTTCTGTAGCCAATTTCAGAGGCACACAATATCAGGACCAGCCTTGTGTGATACACAATGCTGCAATCTGCTGCTTTGGAGAAACCTAGCCACAGGAGGTTAGAGCAGGGAACTCACTGAGAGGAAGAGTAAGGTCAATGCATCTAGATGTGATGATTGAAAGGTGCCTGGTTGAACTTGCATGCTCTGAAGGCTGTGGAAGTGGGGAAGGCTGCAAGAAAGCCAGGAACTACACATTTCTGAATCTCTGAGAGGGAGTGAGCTTAGAGAGGACACAGTTGGATGAAAAAGCAAGAAGATGAAGACTGACATTTTGGGTGTTAGGACGACAGCTGGACTTTAGTCTTATCATTGACTGTGAGGTTGGGCGTTAGAGCTAATGGACAGATCATTTCTTAAAGTTTTCATTCCTGGGACATGGTCATCACTGGCTGGGCCCAGCATTAATGACCATCTCTTCTTGCCCTTGAGAAGGTGGAGGTGAGCTGCCTTCCTGAACCGCTGCAGTCCAAGGGGTGGAGGTAGACCACAACGCCCTTAGGGAGGGAATTCCAGGATTTTGATCCATTGACATTGAAGGAACCGCAATATACTTCCAGGTCAGGATTGTGCGTGGGGAACTTGTAGAGGGTGGTGTTCCCATGTATCTGCTGCCCTTGTCCTTCTAGATGGAAGTGGTCATGGGTTTGGAAGGTGCTGTCTGAGGATCTTTGGTGAGTTTCTGCAGTGCTTCTGGTAGCTGGTACACACTGCTGCTACTGAGCATCAGTGATGGAGGGAGTTTATACTTGTGGATGTGGTAGCAGTGAAGTGGGCAGCTTCGTCCTGGATGGTGTTGAGTTTCTTGAGTGTTATTGGAGCTGCACCATCCAGGCAAGTGGGGACTATCTTTCAAATAAGCTTTGACAGGATGGAAAATTATCTTATTGTTGGATTCATTATTGAGCCCAAATGGTAAATGGGAGGGAGTCTTACCTTGAGTTGGAATAGTCTTTCTCTTTTCACTGAGGTGATGTGATAGTTCAATAATTTGTGAGTGTGTGTGTGCGTGTATGTCTGTCTGTATGTGCTGGGGTGTGTGTGTGTGCGTGCGCATGTGTGTGCTGGGTGTTTGCGTGTGTATCTGTGTGTGGGTGTGTGTGGCTGGTACTGGGATGGCGGGGTGAGTATGAGGGAGCGGAGGTGAACAAGGAATTTTTAAACTCAGAGAATAGTGATTGACACCACATTGCACTGAGAGGGCTTCGATTGTCCTAACTCCATATCGAAAATGACTTTACTGTTGCGCAGTTCCTGAGCATGGTCTCCCCTGGTAATTCAGTGTGAACATCACTGCTGTTTAAAAATTTCATCCTGGTGACAGTTAGAATGTGACATTCTGCTCGATTGGGTCAGGAGCTGGTGGCTCTTAGAATAATTACAGCCTGTAAATTACAAATCCACCCCACAGCTGCTTGCACATGTCGCCAGCAACAGATTGTGATTCAAGGTTTTTTTTGTTCTTTGACTCAATTTCCAAAACAAAGAATTGAGGGAAGTCGACAGAGGTTGTCTCTCTCCCAGCTCCCACCTGCCGCGGCCTGTTCTCTACAATTTGCCCCCACTCCGTCACTCTGTGCCAGTCTCGGTGAGGTGGTTATGGTTCGTTGCTCTGTATCTGAAGGTATAAACCCCATCAAATTCCCCAGGCCTCTGCCTGAGTTTCCTCAAACTTTCCTTCAGAGGCAAAAATGTTGTTGCGACTGTGATTTGGTGAAAATCTGCGCATTTAATTTTTGTTTCGGCTGGAGGTTTCAGTAGCTGAGGCACTGTGTGTTTTCAAACTGAAAGGGAAACTCTGCTGTGTCGTTGCCTTTCTCCTTACCCGAGCTGTCTGGGTCAGCTGCAAACCAAAAGCAGCAATGGCCGATCTGCTCTGAGGCTTTGACCCCTCTCCAGTGGCTGGTGTGAGAATGAGCTCCTCCTGATTGTCTCATCGATCATTATTATCTCAGCACGACCCTCCAAAAGCCCCCTGTCCTTCTGCTGTCTTGTGCCTTCCCACAGAATCACAGAGTCACTAATAATGCTGATAGAAGCCATTCGATCCATCAAATCCTCACCAACTAACCACCCCTCCCAAAGCTATCCCACCCAGACCCACCCCCATACCCTAAATTTCCCATGGCCCAACCCACCCTAACCTGCATATCTGTGGGAGGAAACTGGAGTGCCCAGAGAAAACCTCACACAGACACAGGGAGAATATCACACGGGCAGTAGCCCGAGGCTGGAATTGAACCAAGTCCCTGGCGCTATGAGGCAGCAGTGCTAACTATACAGCCACAGTGTTGCCACAGTGTTAACTCCTGGCTCCTATAGAGAAGCTCCTGTGAATCTGTGATTCTGCACCATCCATTCACTTCTCCGACCCTGTCTATATCTCTGTCCCTGTCTCAGTCTGTGTCCCTGTCTCTGTCTGTGTTCCTGTCTCTGTCTGTGTCCCTGTCTCTGTCTGTGTTCCTGTCTATGTCCCTGTCTCTGTCCCTATCTGTGTCCATGTCTCCATCTCTGTCTCTGTCTGTGTGTCCCAGTCTCTGTCCCTGTCCCTATCTGTGTCCATGTCTCTGTCTCTGTCCCTGTTTCTGTCTGTGTCCCTGTCCCTGTCCCTTTCACTGTCCCTGTTCATATCCTTGTCTCTGTCCCCAACCCTGCAAGCCCCCACCAATTTCTGTGGTTCCTCTGGGAGCTTTCCCCTCTTGTTTGACTGCAATGATTGAAAATTGGGGGTGGTGATGGTTGGCTGGACATGTTTATGGAATGTCAGTGTGTGTTTTGGTGATTGATTCTCCTCAATGGAAGCACTTGATACCAGAATGGAGCGTGTCCAGTGGCTCATGGAGACTGAAGTTTATCTGTCTTTCCCAGGGAGGGACTGCGACTGAAAGGGTGATGCTTTGATTGTGTACCTTCGAGGTCTTAGTAAGGGTAACGTTGACATACAGGTGGCTGACTGCATCTTTCTGAACAATTGCTTTGTTGAGTGTGCTGTTCATGGTTTGTGCAAATGCATTGTTTGTGTGTGGGGCATGACCTGCAACCCAGTGGAATTGTGCAGGACTGGAAATGTGGTGTACCCAGATAAAATTGAGGCATTCAATAGACCGTTGGATGATTATTTAGACAAAAATGGGATATGAGGTAAAGGCAGGAGATTGGCAATTAGTGATAGAACAGCACAGGCACAATAGGCTGAACGGCCTCCTTCTGCCCTGCAACAATCTCCGATTCTGTGATTTGGTGACAGGAGGGAAGTGATGGAATTGTTCCAGCTAAGATTCACCCAACCAACCCAAAGTCTGCCTCTGGAGAGGCTTTCTTCATTTTCAACCTTTCTTCAATCTCTGCCTTGCCTCGCTCGGTTTTCCCTCTCCTGGTCTGCATTCAGCTATAACAATGCTGCATCTCAGTGTCCCTTTTGGGACTCTCTGACCTTTGCTGATTTTCCAAAGTGATGTGATGCCTGATGGCCTCAGTGGGTCAGGAATACCAGGCAGTGTTCCCCACATGCTGTCAGCCAGTGTGTTTGATGATTAGTGGGACTATGGGCTGGGCAGCATGGATTCCAGTCAATGTTTGCATCATCTATCCATCCAGACCCTAGCCTCAATCCCCAGTTTGTGTTTGTTCGGGCATCTCTAGTGCTGTTGGAATGAGGCGCGAGTTAGTAATTGGAAAGTTGGCACTGGATTGTGCTTTTGATGACCCAATTTGCGCCACTCCCCTCCTTGCTGATCGTCAGTCTTGATTGCAGTCCTTTCTCTCACCGTCAAACCTGGCAACCCTCAATATTGAGTGTAATGGTTAGCTGGCTACGGGAACCTCAGAGTGAGGCTGACACCCTTTCAGGGTGGGGAGGGAGGTCGCTGAGAGAAATAATCACCCCAAAGGGGAAAGCCTACTTACAGGTGGAGCAATCCGGCCTATTTCCATTGAACTCAATCCTTTGGAAAAAGGGGTGTTCGAGGGAATCAAAACCCACTCCCAAAACATAACCAAGAGTAGCAGTCTGCATAACCCCCAGTCTTAGAACAATTCTGGTGCTTGTTTAGAAACATTTTCTGTCATTCCCCATCAGTAAGTTAATGAGAAAAAATTCTTTATAAGTACTTTGCAAGCCTTCTGAGAAACAGTGAGTGAGGACATCAGGTTTTAGCCAATGTCAATGTCCCCTTTAACTCGGGCCTTTCTTTAAACATTACATTGGCTGATTTATCTTCCTGCTCGTCTACAGCTAGTAGAAAATGGCGTTAATTTTTTTATTACCTGTTTGATAGTGCAGCCTTATTACTCTACCCCCTTAATGTTCCCTGTATCCTTGGCAACTGAATGAATAAACGGCCGCAAGAAAATGAGATGATTAAACAGGTCACCCCTTGCAAAACAAATTCGCTTTGGTGAGCACAATTTGTGTACTTAGCCTCTGCTTTTACAGTTTACCAACAAGTCTACTCTTTCCAAAGTACAGGAGCTGATTTCCAACCCACCACCCAGATACCTCCCTTTCTCATGAATGAGTTTGAAGTGAGAGTCAAAGTTTGTTTTCTCGAGGATAAAAGTGAACGGTTTTTCCCTTTTTTTGGCAAATCATCACCTATTGTCTTCTTGTACAATACAAAATATTCCAGAGTTGAAATATCTAACACATGCATTTAAGGTGAGAGGGGAAAGTTCAAAGAAGAAATGATGGGCAAGTTTTTTACTCAGAGAGTGGTAGGAGTCTGAAACGTGCTGCCGGGGATGGTGGTGGAGGTAGACTCAATAGGTGTGTTTAAGGGGCTTATAGATAAGCACATACAAAAAAGGAAGGAATGGAGGGTTACGGACCAAGGGTAGGAAGAAAGGATTAGTTTAATTGGGCGTCATGTTCAGCACAGTATAGAGTCATACAGCCCAGAAACAGACCCTTTGGTCCAACCAGTCCACGCTGAACAAAATCCCAAACTAAACTCGTCCCACCTGCCTACTCCTTGCCCATATCCCTCCAAACCTTTCCTACTCTTGTACCATCCAAACATCTTTTAAATATCATACTCACATCCAGCACTTCCTCAGGAAGTTCATTCCACATGCAAACCACCCTCCATGTAAAAAAGTTTCCTCTTATGTCTTTTAAAAATCTCTTCTGCCTCATCTTAAAAATGTGCCCCCTAGTCTTGAAATTTCCCACCTTAAGGAAAAGACAGCTACCATCAACTCTATCGATACCTCTCATTATTTTATAAACTTCTCTCAGGTCACCTCTGAACCTCCTAAGCTCCATGGGCTGAAGGGGCTGTTTCTATGCAGAATAGTTCTATGTTCTATACAAAATCTCAGCTAAAGGCAGTCGAGATGGTGCACAATGTACTTTTGAATTCCACAGGGCAATTATTATTGTTGGGGAGTCCCTGAGATTTTTGATTGATGCCCATCAGTAACCATGTAGTGCTGCACTGAATACTATTTACAAGAATTATTCGTCCTGTTTTTAGCATTTGGTGTTTACTTAGCAATGATACGTTTATTTGAACGTCTCTCGATTTCATTGGAATTGGAGTACAGTATGAGAACTGAATAAGATTCCTGAATTGTTGCAGTTTGGGATCCCATAGGAATGTTGTACAGAGTCGGATTTTTGTCACAAGTCAAAAGAAGGGAATGTTCCCTGCGATCCCAAAAATTTCATTTTTATAGGAATTTACTCTGTTTTCAATTGTGTCATGTTCCCTCTGATTCTCTGCGAGTTGCCTGTCCTTTGCCAGTTGCTACTTCACTCGCTACTCTTTCTGATGTAGATTTATGGGTCTTTCTCCTCTTATCAAAATCATTTTCTTGTGAACACAATGAAATTCTTGAGCGAGGCGGTCTTGCTGAATATATATTCTACATGTGAAACCCTGCTGTGACCTTCAGGAAAACCGCTCCTTTTAACAAAAAGAAAACAAACCCTTTAAATGGATTATGAAAAAAAAAAGCCCATTGAAAGTGAAATGCGGAAAGAAATCGACGTTCCACCGTATTTGCACAGCCTCTGCCAGTCTTTGCTTCTGACCATCCGGGAAAGGGTCACAGGGTCATGGCTAATCTTCGGTTGGGGGTCACAAAGGGTCATGGTGCATCTTATCATATTGGTTTGGGGGCTTTTGTCTACACCCTCAGCTTATGAGTTTGTTTTGTACAAGCATTTTGTGTGCAGTTCTGGTCGCCCCGCTAAAGGAAGGATATTATTAAATTGGAGAGAGTGTAGAAAAGATTTACAAGAATGTTACCGGGACTAGAGCATTTGAGTTGTAAGGAGAAGCTGAGACTATTTTCCACCGAAGCGTAGTAGATTGAGGGGTGACCTTATAGAGGTATTATCAAATCATGAGGGGCTTAGATAAGGTGAACAGCAAAGGTCTTTTACCCGAGAGTGGGGGAGTTCAAACCTCGAGGACATATTTTTAAGGTGAGAGGAGAAAGATTTAAAACGGACCTGAGGGGCGACGTTTTCATGCGGAGGGTGATTTGTATGTGGAATGAACTGCCAGACAAAGTGTAGATTCAGATACATTTACAAAATCTAAAAGACATTTGGACAGGTACATGAATAGGAAGGGTTGAGAGGGATATGGGCCAAGTGCAGGCAAATGGGACTGAATTAGTTTGGGAACATGGTTGGCGTGGACATGTTGGGCTGAAGAGTCTGTTCCCATGCCGTACAACCCTATGACTCGAGAACTGCTTCGAAATCGAGGTTCAGATAGATCGCAATTTCAGATGAAACTAAACTAGATGAAATGCCACAGGCTTTTGGCACCACTAAGGTGTCAAAGGATATTTCTCTAATCTACATTTTCTAAAGCATCAATCCTAATGAAAACATTTCTGTTTGCCACCCCCCACCCCCCGCAAAAGTTTCACAAAAATGCAAGAAATAGAAGGTGGAGTATGCCATATTTTTAAATCCCTCCAGGGCCTTATCCCTCCCTATCTCTGTGACCTCCACCTACCCAGAATCTCTCCAAGGTCCAACAGTTCTACCCTTCAATTCTCTTCCTTTTGCTGTTGGTGGTATACCATGAGTTGCCTAGACTTTGAGATCCAGGACAGATTGTCTCCAGCTCTCTGCCTTCTGCCTTACTCCTTTAAGACAATGCTTTAAGACATCTCAAAGCTAAATTTTGGTGATCTGAGCTAATATGTACTCATGTGGCGTAGTGCCATACTTTACTTTGCAGTGGTCCCTGTGAAGTCCTATGATGTTGAGGTGTTGTCGTTCAGTCCCTAACCGTTCAATCAGATCATGGCTGACCTCCTATGTTAATTTCCCCTTCCCAAGTTATTTCTCTCTCCTTTAATTCCCAAAGTTCCCAGAAATCTATTGTCTCTCTCTTGAATATACTGAGCACCCCCGGTCCCTGGGAGAGAAGCCGCGGTGCACTGGCTCCACCATATTGCTGAGTGAAGAATTGGCGTTGGGAGTGCCAAGGGTTTTAATGAGGACATCATACACAATGTGTAAAATGCATTGGTTTTACAACCAACAGTGGCACCTCAACAAAGATGCCAAAAAGGCATTGAACCTGACACAGTCCATATGCATGACCAGATTAAACCCAGCTCTCAATAGCTGAAGTATGAATAGCAGGGTGCAGAGGAGACTGGGGGTGGGTGGGTGGGTGGGAGGAATTAAACTGAATTAACGAGGTTGTCCAATTGAATCATCCAGCCTTGACCACCACAAATACAGCTTGTGACACCATCAAAGCTCCGGCCTCAAGTTCCCCAGTTCGTTCTGCATTTGGTTATTCAGTTTAAATGCAGAGACTGTGCTCTCCAACACATCAGCACAGACAGGCTGAGATCAGGTGGTGATGGTCATTCTCCAATGATTGAGAAGCTGTTCCACAGCTTCTTCATGCAGTCCTGTCCATTCTAGGTGCAGTGATTACATTTTCAATGGAGTTTTGAGTAAGTGTGGTCAGCATTTTAAAGAACTACTATTGTTGAATAATTGGCTCTGTCTGCTTGGATTCACCTGATTAGATTAGATTACATTACAGTGTGGAAACAGGCCCTTCGGCCCAACAAATCCACACCGACCCGCCGAAGCGCAAACCACCCATACCCCTAACCTAACACTACGGGCAATTTAGCATGGCCAATTCACCTGACCTGCACATCTTTGGACTGTGGGAGGAAACCGGAGCACCCGGAGGAAACCCACGCAGACACGGGGAGAACATGCAAACTCCACACAGTCAGTCGCCTGAGGCGGGAATTGAACCTGGGTCTCCAGCGCCGTGAGGCAACAGTGCTAACCACTGTGCCACCGTGCTGCCCCACCTGTCACCACTTCTGTGATGATCCTCATTTATGCACAGCTAAGTCTGAAGATTGACCAGAGTTTCTGAGACCATTGTAATACCACCACAATGCACTGGAGAAATTGGTACAGAAAAGTCCTTTCCCACCACACTCCAATCCACGGGTTAACTAGAATTTGTCAGATAAACCTGGTTTGAGGTGAGGAGAATTTGATTGCCAATACTGAGGTGGCCAGCTGAGTCTGAGATTGACGAAAGCGTCTCCTGTAGCTCATGAGTTTATACCTTGCCTACTCACACGATAGAACAGACTGATTCTTGACCCTCAGATCATTAGGACATGGAGCAGGATGTCTCAGGAGACTGTGGAATCCAGGCAACAGGATCTGTTTTATTTCCTTCTCTCCTACACGGCTGTACCTTTGATCTGATTTATTGTTTTCACCTATACCTCAGTACAGGGAAAAGTTTTGTTTTGCAAGCAGTACGGGCAGATTGTAACATTCAAGGACATAGATATTATAGGGTGAACAGAGCAAGGCATAAACTTAGAATTGTGGTTTGGAAATGCAGAATAGTTTAAGAAATATGAAAATAAGATCTGCTGTAAAGAGCTCACAAAGGGTCACCCTGTGTTGGTGCCATCTTGAATCCATCATTGGGACTTGATGGACAGTTTGTCACCCTTTGACAGAAAGTTCCTCCCATTCATGTCAATGAAGAACCTCCCAGTGTCTTTGTTGACCATTTATAAGGTGAGACAATAGGACGTGGTAATAGCAGGAACTAGTGGCCAAGGTTATGTTACTAACACAAAGTCAAGTTTGATATCTTGGCAAGCATTTGAATTTGATAATATTGTTAAGACCAATTTGATTGCTGTTAAAAAGCTACAGATGCCTTTGCAACCCCTGCCTCAAGTGGTTAATTTTTTTTAAAACAACCTGCTCAGACATTTTACTGCACAGGTGGGTCTTGAATCCAGTACTCCTGGCTCAGGGATAGGGACACTACTGGAGGCTTTGAAGTGGCTAACTAGCCAGTAAAACATGAAGACAGAGTTAAAAATCACACAACATCAGGTTATAGCCTAACAGGTGATTAGTCACTTGCTACCTGATGAAGGAGCAGCACTCCGAAAGCTAGTGCTTCCAATTCAACCTGTTGGACTATAACCTGGTATTGTGTGATGTTTTAACTTTGTACAGTCCAGTCCAACACCGGCATCTCCAAATCATGACAAACATGAAGACAATCACTCAAGACTACAGGATAAGTATAAATATGATTTTGCCATCTTTGTGTGTCTCCTGTGAATAAGTAAGAGAAAGTAATTTCTGTGAAAGTGTATATTTTAGCTGTTCACATATTAATGACCCCATGGTGCCCCTAAACTATCAGAGGCTTCTCACAACACTGTGTATAATCAAATGCCACTCAAGTACTTCCAATTTGCTCTCGTTTTTATCAGTTATTGTTCACTCGTAGGGATATGGGCATCGCTGTCTGGGCCAGCATGTATTGTCCATTCCTGTTGGCCCTGAGGATGGTGTTGGTGAGTCCATTTGGTGTAGGTACCCTCAAAAAGCCCTTAAGGAGGGAATTCCAGGATTCTGACCCAGCGACACTGTAGGAATAGAATATGTTTCCGAGTCAGGATGGCGAGTGGCTTGAAAGGGAATGTGGTGGTGAAGGTATTTCCATTTATCTGCTGCCCTTGTCCTTCTAGATGGAAGTGGTTGTGGATTTGGAAGGTGCTGTCAAAGGTATCTGGATGAATTTCTGCAGTGGATTTACAAGATGGCACCGGAGAAATTCCTCAACGCTTCTTCAACAGCACCTTCCAAACCCACGAACACTTCCATCTTGTAGATGGCACACAGCAGTAGACAGTGTAAAACTCTACACCCAGTCTTTTTGGGTTTTCACAGGTGCAATTTCTCCCTCTGCATTTGTAATGAAATCACTGAGCACGCCCATCAAATAACCTGCTTTCCTGTCTGTTATCCTGGCCTGTATCTTGCAGCAATAACCAATCTTAATTAGCTGTTAAACACAGGGCACAATGTGGTTTAACAATGATAGGTTTAACTGGTTGCCATTACACGGACAGCTATTGCCAACTTGCCACAATTTATTGTACATCCAACATTGCCTGTGAACATATTTGAAAGAGGGGCTTCTAACAAGTTTGAGCAGGGCTTTGTTTTTGTGTTTTGCTCTGTTTAAGAAACACTCATTTGCTCAATCTCTGTTGTTATCGTTTGACATTCAGGCTAATTTCTGAACATGGACTTTAAAAAAAATCCTGAGGTTGAGTAATTTCATCTCCCAGATGTGAGCAGAGCTTTGATGAGTTAATATACCAATCAAATGATTAAAAATAGCAGAGGTCAAATTTCACCTCGGTGATATTTCCAGACGAATAAAATGTAGCAATCCTGAGCTTCCAGTTACACATTAGAAAACCCAATTTATCCACTTCAAACACAAAACCTTCCTTATTGAAATTAGACATGGATAATACATGATTTATCTATAAAGAAAGAAAAGTTTGCTGCTGTGTCCAATGACTTCCTTTAAAACTATTTGTCGTTATTTAGTTCATTCTGAAGGAGATGACAATTGAACAGTAAAACCAAGTGCAAAACCAAAACTATTTGTAAACATGGAGGGAAATCCCAGAGACTTTACACAGAAATGTTGCTTTCAGAAGGAAATAATTGCTAAAGTAGCAACACAATTGGTGGGAAACATTATTTTAAAGGGATAGCGATCGTGAAAAAGAAACTCCAGGTTTTGAATTTGGAATGCAAGTTCTAGCACTTTGGAAAACATAAAGTTGTGGTATTTCGCAATAAGCATTTGGTTCAGATTTTTTATTAGTCTGTGTCAGCTCTCCAGTTGCCTGACGTAATTTTCCAAAAATTATTGTGGCATTTGAGTAACCAGTTGCTGACTTTGACAGGTGGATCTTGCCTCTTTTCCTAATACCATTTTAAAAGTGACTCACTCACCATGTGCTTCCAAGAAGATCTCTTTAAAGGGACAGTATCACTTTTGTCAGTCAGTTTCAGAGCAAATAAATGTTAGCCTCTGTAGCTTTAGCTTTTACTTACTGTCCAGCTGTCACTCGATGTTCCGTGTATTTATCTAACTATGTTTAGTCAGATAAATCGGCAGCTGTTTGAGAAATGAGAAGCCATCTTACTTGTGGTGCTCTGAGAGTTTCTTGCTGTGAGAAAGGACCTTTTTTTGGCCTACCAAACCCAGCAGTAGTGGGAAGACCATTTAAAAGTGACAGTTTAGTGGTAGCGTTTACCTGTAAATGACAATTAGGCTAATGAAAAGGGAGGGGATGGTTTCAGGTGCAAGCACAACAGAACATTTATAAACTGCAAAAACAAAGCGAATGTGGATTATACATGAGATTGGGACTGAGAAAAACACATTATATCTGTTTGGCAGGATCTTCAATATTTGTTTAGCTGCTCCCCTATGATTGTGAGTCTCATTGCTGTCTGAGTACTGTTCATTTGTCTGAATTCCTTCTAGAATTTATTAGTGACCAGTTTATATTTCTGGCCATCAAAATAGTGCAGATTTTGGGAATCTGAAATAAAATCAGAAAGTGCTGGTGAAACTCAGCAGGTCTGGCAGCATCCGGGGAGAGAGAAACAAGTTAACGTTTCAAATCTGGTATGAGTCTTCATCAGAACCACTTCTGACGAAGAGTAATTGGATTTGAAACTCTGTTTCTCTCTCCATGGAAGCTGCCAGACCTGCTGAGTTTCTCCAGCACTTTCTAATTTTATTTCTGACACCCTCCCCCAACCCCCACCCATTAGGGGAAAATGCACCTCATCAAACACAATCATAAAAGGGAGTAGTACAATTAATTTAAGAAAAAAAAACTGAAAGTTAACATTTGTGGGAAGTTTAAGTGGCTGCTTTTGGGTTTACTGCAAAGGTCGAATGTTATCATTGTGATCCTCTGGCACAGCCATTCATCTGTTTCAGTCCTGTGGAGAGTTCAGCCCCAGTAGTGGTTGGTATTGGGACCAAGATTTGGTTTAGTTCAAAGCAACAGACTCTGGGGAGAGGTCATAGTCATAGTCATAGAGATGTACAGCACGGAAACAGACCCTTCGGTCCAACTTGTCCATGCCGACCAGATATCTCAACCCAATCTAGTCCCACCTGCCAGCACCCGGCCCGTATCTGTCCAGGTATTGACCATGGCATCAACAAGATTGTGGAGGAGCCGGTGTTGGACTGTGGTGATCAAAGTTAAAAATCACACAACGCCAGGTTATAGTCCAACAGGTTTATTTGGAAGCACCAGCTTTTGGAGCGCCACTCCTTCATCAGGTAGCGAGTGACTAATCACCTGATGAAGGGTCAGCGCTCCGAAAGCTAGTGCTTCCAAATAAACCTGTTGGACTATAACCTGGCATTGTGTGATTTTTAACATCAACAAGAATAGCATCTCCTGTGTTCTGATACTCAGGAGGTCAGAGGGAGAAAAACTCTCTTGCTTTCTCTCTTTCTCTCATCCTCTTTGACGAGCAGGAGCAAGGCAAAGGAATTAGGAGTGGGATTAGAAAGTATTTTCCAAGTTTTGGTCCTTATTTGCCAGGCAGGCACAGTTGGTGCTGTTTGTAAGATGGACAGCAGCAAATACATACTTTCATGTGGACTTTTCAATATAAGAAAAGCTCCGAAAGGAGCACCATGGAAAGATCAGGAGAAACTAACTGGATGCCAAGACAATGGAGGAGATATAAGGATGTTTAGGCAGAGAAGCTTGAACAGAAAGGTGTGTTTTAAAGAGGTTCTTAAAGGACAAAGGAAGGAGGAAAGCTTTAGGGATCTGATGGAACCTCAATCAATGTTGGGAGAAGGTTGGGGAATAAACAAATGATTTACGCTGAACAATTCCTGTTCATTCTGTCCCGGGATAATGGCCAAGATTTATTGCTTGTCTCTCATTCCTGAGCGCTAGGATCATAATGATCATGAAGAATCAAAGGATCAAGGAGGGAGAATGTGACCTAGTAAGGACAACAGGAGCAGGAGGAGACCACTCAGCCCTTCTGGCCTGCCCTGCTATTCAATACGTTCATGGCTAGTCTTCCACATCAGTGTCTTTTCCCCACACAATCCCCATATCCCTTTACATCGTTGGTACCTATTAATCTGTCAATCTCTATTTTAAACTCGGTTTAAACAAACTTCTGGGACAGAGAATTCGAAAGATCCAGCAGTCAGCTGCTTGATGTGCCACGTTTGACTAAGCCATGGTGTTCCTGCAATGATTTTACTGGAGAATAGTTGACCGGGTTAGTGAAACTGAGGAGAGGGTGATCACTGATTGGTGAGATAACAATATTGTCAATACATCACTCACCATACAGGCATTGATCACAATTTTTATTAAATTACAATAGATATGAAAAATAGAAACTTATATGTTCAGAGTTTCTGTTGTGGTTTGAACTAAAACCAGCTGCGACCATCATGCCGCCATACCAGAGATGTGAGGGCACTCAGCTGCGGCCTGCTTAATGCACAGCCATCACGAATGGGACATCCAAACCTCTTGAAAGCTCCAATAGGAGCCAGAACCCAATTCAACACCCACACCCTAACTCAGCGCTGGCTTCTGTTTGCAAACTGACCATAGGAACAACAGTAGGCCATTCAGCCCCTTGAGCCTGTTCTGCTATTCAGTGAATCAAAGCGTGTGGTGCTGGAAAAGCACAGCAGGCCAGGCAGCATCCGAGGAGCAGGAGAATGGATGTATCGGGCATAAGCCCTTCATCACTGCTGTTCAATGAGATCATGGATGATCTGTGGCCCAACTCTATTTACCCACCTTTGGCCCATATCCCTGAATACCTTTGCTTAACAAAACTGATCTCCCTCAGATTTCTAGACTATGCCCCTGGTTCTAGAATCCCTAACCAGTGGGAATATTTTATCTTTATCTACCTTGTCTTTTCCTGCTAATATCCTGAAGACTTGATTTGAACTGGTTCAACAGACTGTTACTGCACTCTTTGCTAAAATGGAACTTAGTTGTTACCTGTCCCCTTAAACATTGCCTCAGTTTAACAAGTTTTGTCCACTCTTTTCTCTACTATCTAACATGATGAAAAGAGCAACATAAATGATGAGCATCTTCAGAAGTTACTGTGCTAATCTTTCACGTCAGCACCAGCAACATCGGTCTCAATGGAAAAATTCATCGTTTAACAATCACAGTATTCCTGCAACATAAAGTGAAGTGGATTCTTTGAAGTATTTTCAAACATTAACAGGGTGGAATGTACTTTTTATCAACAGCTATAGAACTAAATCTATAAACCTCGTGAATGAAACCATTGCCTCCTCATTCATTCAGGTGGGCTGGTCTCTGACCGTGGAGTAAAATAAATGGAGTTCCAAAGATAAAATCCAACCTGCCTGTTCATTACACCTCAGCCCTTTTCCCACTTCCCAATAACTGGAAAATGGAATTGTTGTGTGAGTGAGGAATTCATTCATTAACCAGAGCAAAGTAAGAAAGTATTGTGGGGAGAATGCTGTGGGTCAGGTTATGGGGTGCTGTACACGGTGGCTCAGTGGTTAGCATTGCTGCCTCACAGCACCAGGGACCTGGATTCGATTCCAGCCTCAGGTAACTGTCCGTGTGGAGATTGCACATTCTCCCTGTGTCTGCGTGGCTTTTCTACAGACAGTCCCACAATCCAAAGATGTGCAGGTCAGGTGGATTGGCCATGCTAAATTGCCCATATTTCCAGGCATGTACAGGCTAGGTGGGAAATGCAGAGTATGGGTTTAGGGTTGAGGGTGATTCTGGGTCGCATGGTCTTTGGAGGGTCAGTGTGGACTTGATGGGCTGAATGGCCTGCTTCCACATTGTAGGGATGCTATGTAACCTCAAAGGTGTACATTGCAACCCCAGGGGTGCAGACACATCTCACATGACTGTTATATTAAGAATACGGGCTATTCTAATGCTCCAAATAAAGACATGCCTGTAGAAACCCCTCCACTTGCCTGGCTGAGTACATCTTCAAGCACATTCACAAAGCCCAACACCATCCAGGACAAAGCAGCCCCCTCCCCTCCCTCACAAATATCCCTCTCCTAACAGCATTTAGTACCATCTCTGCAGCTTCATGTAAATAATTTGGTTGGTGTTGAGATTCTGTGAAGGGGAAGGTGGGGATTGTGTTTCAATTTCCAATTGTAACCTCAGCAGGAAACTGACAGAATCCCTAACAGTACTAGAGCCTGAAGCTAACTGGTTAAATTGGGGCTTTTATATTGTTACATTTACAACAGAACATGATTTCAGTTCACTACTGAAGACAGACCAAGAGGAAATGATACTGTCTGTTACACCTCTCCTTCAACTAAGTTATATTGGTTTTGTGTGGTTTCCCTGGTCTCTCTTTGGAGTTATGTTACAAGATCTAGCTAAACCTCTAAGACAACAACAGGAGCAGTGTCTGTTATTGTCTATCTCTCCTCTCATCCTTATTTCCAAGGGTTGGTAACAGACCTCCATTCGACGGCTCCCTCTTATGAACAGTTGTTTGCCATTGCTTCCTGCAAGACGGCAGAGAAGGAGATTTTCCCGACACTTACCGTGTGGCCCCAACTGTGTGGGAAGCATTTACAGCCTCGGATCAATCCGTGTCCTAATGTTAGGAACACAAGCTCTGTGGCCAGTAAGTCCTGGCGTGGAACTCCATCCCAGGACACCTTCCCCAGAAGAAGGCACTGTATTCTCTGAGCCGCAAGACCGCCTACCCATTATTGTGAAGATTTATATTTAGGATGTCTTGAAATTGTCCATAATATATTTACTGTCACCTTTAAATTGACACATCCAGTTTAATCTCAGCACGTGTGTTCCAAAGTTTAGCTTTGTTAATGTTGTTCTCATGTCCATTACTGAGTCTCCGGGCAGTCTGTTGTCTTGGTACACCCACCAGTGTGTGCTGCTGCTCTGCCCAGGACTGCTGTTGGGATGGCATGAGCTATGGGACATTAGGATTACATCACATTGTCTCTAATTCACCGCTGTACACAGAATGGCCAAACAAAACTGAACAGTTGGCCAAGCATACTTTCTGTAAGGAAGGAAATAACATGTCCATCTTAGAACTGAAGGCCCAGGAATGCAGGAAACACCATTCCCTGCAAGCTCCCCTAACCCACTCACCATCCTGACTTGGAAATATATCTCTATTCCCTCACTGTTGCTGGGTCAAATTCCTTCCCTGACATAAATGCCCTCACAGCACAAGGACTACAGCGGTTCAAGAAGGCAGCTCACCACCACCTTCTCCAATGTAATTGGAGATTGGCAATAAATGCTGGCCCAGCCACCGACATTGCCTTTTCCTTGAATTAATAAAAACAATGCACATCCCTGACCCTTATGCTAGTCTTCCTTATTTCCAGTTTCCAAAATGGCCGCTCACATCCTCATGCCATGAGGTTCTACCTACTTAGCTGACCAATCAGTACAAAGACAACCTTTTCTGATGGCCGCTGGTAAACCATCTATATCAATTCTTAGGAAAATTTAGGTCTTTCATCCCTAAGTTCCCAACAAGGACAGGAACTGCACTTCTGAACCCCAGAGTGCTCTCAATAGACATAATCACCTCTAACAGGTAAAGTCACTGTCGTCCCATTTCCTTGTCAGAGAGAGGAAACTGGTGCCGGTTTAACCTGAGGGTCACCACGCCGCAGGGGAGGTCAGGATGGTGACCTCAGATGGTTATAGGAATCAAACCCACACTGTTGGTGTTACACTGTACGGCAAACCAGGCATCCAGCCAAGTGAGCTAACCAACCCCCACGGACACTGACTGAGGTATCTGAACTCTCAACATTCATGGCATACAGAAGACTCTGATCTAATTTTGTTTTCGCAAAGAGGTGAAATCTGGTTCATATGGTCCGTCCATCTGGCGGATGAGAATTGACCTTAAGAGGACTGCAATATAATGACTTGCCATTTTAGTTTTGAAAGACTGTATGTGAATGCAATAATCCAGAGAGTGGCTTACTAAAGACAATAAATTTAGAATACAACATGATTTCAGTTTATTGCTGAAGACAGACCATGAGGAAAAGATACTGTCATTTCACCTCTCCTTCGACTAAATGACCTTTACACTTGTGTTAATAAAGGCTGGGGACGATTAATTGACCATTCATCGACTACAGCTGTTGTTGATTAAAATTTTTATGGATGACTTGCTGAAAACTAATGGTTAGCCCCTCTCGACATAAAGATCCTCAGTCTCACACCATTTTCACAGATCGTTGTTTTTTTTCTAAAATGCTAATGAAAATTAAAGCAGACTTGTGTACACAGCCCCAGTGCTGGGAGGTAAGGTGAGTGGCTGGATGGTTACGGTGGTAAAGAAAGGAGTGCTAAGGTCATTGAGATTCAGAGTTGGTGTGACCGTTCTGCTCTCTGTGATCGCAGCTTGGAACATGCCCATTATAAGATTCCCCATGGTAGGCTCATTCATAAAGTAAGGAGGCATGGGATACAGGGAAATCTGGCTGTCTGGATACAGAATTGGCTGACCCATAGAAGACAGAGGGTGGTGGTAGATGGAAAGTATTCAGCCTGGATTTCGGTGATCAGTGGTGTTCCGCAGGGATGGTTCTGGGACCTCTGCTCTTTGTGATTTTTATAAATGACTTGGATGAGAAAGTGGGAGGGTGGATTAGTAAGTTTGCCGATGACACAATGGTTGATGAAGTGGTCGATAGTGTCGAAGGCTGTTGTAGGTTGCAACAGAATATTGACAGGATGCAAAGCTGGGCTGAGAAGTGGTAGATGGAGTTCAACCTGGAAAAGTTGAGAAGTGGTAGATGGAGTTCAACCTGGAAAAGTGTGCAGTGATTCACTTTGGAAGGTCAAATTTGAATGCAGAATACAGGGTTAAAGACAGGATTCTTGGCAGTGTGGAGGAACAGAGGGATCTTGGGGCACATGTCCATAGATCACTCAAAGTTGCCACCCAGGTTGATAGGGTTGTTAAGAAGGCCTATGGTGTGTTGGCTTTCATTAGCAGGGGGATTGAGTTTAAGAGCCAGCAGCTCTATAGGGCACTGGTTAGACCACATTTGGAATGTTGTGTTCGGTTCCAGTCACCTCATTATACCAAGGATGGGGAAGCTTTAGGGAGGGTGCAGAGCAGATTTACCAGGATGCTGCCTGGATTGGAGGGCATGTCTTATGAAGAAAAGTTCAGGGAAGCAGGGCTTTTCTCATTGGAGCGAAGAAGGATGAGAGGTGACTTGATAGAGGTGTACAAGATGAGGAGAGGCATAGACAGAGTGGATAGCCAAAGACTTTCTCCCAGGGTAGAAATGGCTGTCACGAGGGGCATAATTTTAAGGTGATTGGAGAAAGTTTTATGGGAGATGTCAGAGGTAGGTTCTGTACACAGAGAGTGGTGGGTGTGTGGAATGCACTGCCAGCAGTGGGAGTAGGGTCAGATTCTTAAGGGACATTTAAGCGACTCTTGGATAGGCACATGATTGATGGTACAGTGAAGGGTATGTAGGATAGTCTGATCAAAGAGTAAGATAAAAAGTCAGCACAACATCTAAGGCTGAAGGGCCTGTACTGTGCTGTACTGTTCTATGCTCTATGCTCTATACCTGACATCCACCTTCCTGGTAGAACATCATTGGTGCAGCTCCAGTCCACATTGACTTTGTCCAGTGCCACCAGCAAGGACCCCATTGGCAGCATGCCAGCTCTGATTCATCTTCACGCCTCAGAAAGAGATCACAGAAATTATTTTGGAAAATAATAAAAGTCAAAATCTGTTTGTGAGGGGATTTGATAAGGTAGTTATGAAAACGTTGTTTCCCCTTGTGGGAGAATCTAGGACCAGAGGGTATCATCTCAGACAAAGGGGTCTCCCGTTTGCAAAGAGGATGAGAAGGAATTTCTTCCCTCGGAGGTCTGTGAATCTGTGGAATTATTTACTACAAAGGTGGGACTATGTTCAAAGCTGCAATAGACAGATTTTAATCAGGAAGGGAATTGTCTTTGGGAAGAGACAGGAAAGTGGATCAGATCAGCCATTATCTCATTGCCTCGCGGAGCAGGGTCAATGGGCTGAATGGCCTACTTCTGTTCCTACACCATATGGTTGTTTTCTCAGAAAGCAGGGAATGTACTGCAAAGAGGATGTTAGCGGGAGTGCTGTAGAGGGGTTCTTTGACACCGCAGAGACGGGCAATAAATGGAAGTCATGATTTGGAAATGCCAATGTCGGACTGGGGTGTAGAAAGTTAAAAATCACACAACACCAGGTTATAGTCCAACACGTTTATTTGGAAGCACTTGCTTTCGGAGCGCTGCTCCTTCATCAGGTGATTGATGAAGGATGAAGGAGCAGCGCTTCGATAGCTAGTGCTTCCAATTAAACCTGTTAGACTATAACCTGGTGCTGTGCAATAAATGGAGGCTCGCGAGTGACGCACACAGCCCAAGAACGAATAAATAAAAGTGGGGTGTCACCTTGTAAATGGGCTAAAAATAAGAAAATGATGGAAATTTCCAATCTTTAAAGCTTCAGCGGTGACTTGTAGTGAATCTCAGGGACCCTCCCCCCACCAACTCTGGAAGTTACCACTGGTGAGATTAGTGACGGTGCTGTCATTTTCCAGCCACTGCTTTAGTAGAAACACTGACCCCTTTATTAAGATTAGCATCTGCATTAACTTTGCAAACTGTTGGAATCTTCTGCCCATGTAACAGTGGCCCAAGCACCTACAGGAATCCTCCATTCCATCCACCTGAAAATTGTCCACAGTGAAAGTCCAGCTATCGCTAACAGTGTGTGTGTCATAGGGATTTCCAAACAGCAATGGAGACCATGTTGGCCGTGCTTAGTTTGGCACTTATGAGGCCCTCACAGTGAATCTGATCCTGGCTGAATGAGTGGCAGCTGTGACTCAACTGAGGAGCAACACCTTTGTTAAACTTATGGGGGACTCTGGATTCTTAATCATTTGTCCATCCGTCCCATTGCGACCTTCTTGTTAGTAAAAGAGTCAAGAAATGGAACTAGCAGCCACGTGTTTAACTAGTTGATAAGTGCCCAGTTTTTCATTAAGTCACAGCAGATGTACTGGGATGAAGAGCATGGCCATACATGTCCTGTAGCTTTCCCAGAGCCAGCTAAGACAAGACAACAACTAGTGTCACCCCATCATTGATGAAGCATACACACATCGTTTGGGTCAAGTATGAATGTTGTGAGTGACCTTATAGTCATAGATGTGGAGGTGCCGGTGTTGAATTGGGGTAGACAAAGTCAGGAGTCACACGACACCAGATTATAGCCCAACAGTTTTAACTGAAATCACATGTTTTCGGAGCTTTCCTTGAACTCTCTGCCAATAAACTCTGTGTGCTCTTTTCTCTCACTTCAACTGATGAAGGCGCAGCGCTCCAAAAAACTGTGATTTTAAATAAACCCATTGGACTATAACCTGTTGTTGTGTGACTTCTGACTTAGGGTCATAGAGTCACAGAGATGTGTAATTCCAAAACAGACCTTTCAGTCCAACACACCCATGCTGACCAGATATCCTGAATTAATCTAGTCTCATTTGCCAGCACTTGGCCCATATCCCTACAAATCCTTCCTATTCATGTACCAATCCAGGTGCCTTTTAAATGCTGTAATTGTACCAGCCTCCACCATTTCCTCTGGCAGCTCATTCCATACACGTACCACCCCCTGTTTGAAAAAGTTGCCCCTTACATCACTTTTAAATCTTTCCCCTCTCAACATAAAATATGTGCTCTAGTTTTGGACTCCCCTACCCTGAGGAAAAAGACCATGGCTATTCACCCTATCCATGCCCCTCATGATTTTATTCAAATTTCATAAATATTGGAAACCCCTTGCGTTATTAGGGATAAATTGGTATCTACTGTTTAGGGTTGACTGGGAAGCAATCCAACTCCAATCCAATCAGGGAGAGGGTGAGTAACAGTAAGATTCAAATCCCTCCTCTTGCCTTACTATCTGTAATGAACTGAGAGCATAAGCACAGAAGGAAATGTACTTTAAAAGTTGTAATTGTGGTGCCACTTGGAAACTCATAAGCCCTGGAGTTGAAAAGTAATATTTGTAAACTGATCCTTAATAAATCTTTTAACCCTTTGGGTATAGATTCTATATTGCTGTTTGCATCCAAGCCCTCAATAATGTAGAAATTTGTCCTGTGTAGCATCATCATCATGAATATTATGAAGAAGGAAGTAGATATTCACAGGAACACTCAAGAGCCTTGTTTTATTAATGGTGGACTATCAATAAACCGAAAAGTGCTAACCTTGTCATATTTAGCAGCTTAGTGCTGGAATGCTTTCATTACTCAGAGGGTTAAAGTGCTCGAACATCCATTATCATTTCCTGCCTACCTCCCTATCTTGGGCATTTCTAACCCTTTTATGTATTTAGCCCTCTGAGAACTAAAAAGAACCTTTCTGAACTCAGCAATTAATAGCATCCAGGAGTTGGATTTTTAAAATTTTATTGACAGGCTGGCTTCACTGAGCCTAATGCTCTGAATGGAACTGCAATTGTTTGCCCCCTCCGCTAGGATTTCCAATTTGACACAATCTCATGCTCTTTTTTAAAAACTGAGCTGGTGTTTGGTGAGGAACACACAGCAAATGTGTTACAGTCAGCACTAGCCTCCACATTGGGCCGTCCATCCCCACACTATCACTCTGCTGAAACTGATGGGAACTGTCCCCCCTACCATGGATGGGTGGGATGGCGTCTGCGATGAGAGCCTGGTATCTTTGAAGCTATCGCCCTCACATCGCCATCACGTCATCATCAAGCAAGAGTACAAAGCGCATTTTCGCAAACTTCCATTTGAACCCAATCTGGGGCATGGGGCAACCCAAGCAGAGCAGGTGGGTCTGATCCTGAGTTCAGTGCAGGGTCCGTACAGACACACCAAGTAGGAGGAGGAGTAGGCCACTCAGCTCCTCACCTCTACTCCTCCGTCCACGGCTTCTCCACATTCCCACCCACCCACCCACCTGATACATATCACTCAAGGCCGTAAAAGGGGCACAGTGGGCTATCCTACGAGATTCCTGAAGGGGGTGATAAGGTTAAACTTGCCCCTGAGCTTGGGGTGAAATGCGATATTTGTCCATTTCCCTTCGAGGTGCTTGGCTTGGCACATGCAAGGTGACCGGCGAGTTCCGTTATTACTGCCCATTGTGTGTGGTTCAGCAATCCTAGTGCCAGGCAACACACGAGATTTCACTCTTACCTGGAAGCACATCATCTGATTTGTGGAACTTCATTGGGATAGCGCCCAGATGTCATCTTCAGTGCCCTCTTGTCTCAAAGTGAATCAGCTGGGGAGAAAAAAGAACACCAGCTAAAACTGTTTAGACCCTCAGCAGCACAGTCTGGCTGAAGCACTATTGTGGCACAGTAGTAGTGTCCCTATCCCTGGACCAGGAGGCCTGAGCACCTTCTCTAAAGGTGTGCAATAACAACTCTGAGCAAGTCGATTAGAAAAATAGGTTAAATATGGAATTTCTTTTTAAGAATCAGTGTAGTTCCATCAGTGAGTCTTTGTTTCAGAGCCAGGGGACCAGGATTCAAGCCCTACCTACTCCAGAGGTGTCTCACAACATCACTGTCACTGGCTGATTAGAAAATATTAAAGTGTGATTGAGAAGAGCTCTTGTGGTGCAGTGGTAGTGTTTCCACCTTTGGACCAGAAATCCAAGGAAATCCAGGGATGTAATTCCATCTCTGAACAGGTAGATTTTAAAAAGGACAGTGTAGTTGAACTGAATCCATCATCTAAAAGCTGCACGATACTCATGGGCAGGTGGAGTTAATATCTTGGATTAATAATCCAGAGGCCCAGGCTAATGCTCTGAGGAGCATGTGTTCAAATCCCCCCAGTGACAGACAGTGAAATTGAAAAAAAAATCTGAAATTAAAATTGTTAGTCAAATAGTGGGTGTGAGTCACCCATTCGAATCACTAAGGTCCGTCAGGGAGGGAATCTGCCATCCTCACCTGGTCTGGCCTACACGTGACTCCAGACCCACCTCAATGCAGTTGACTTATCTGTCCTCTGGGCAATTAGGGATAGGCAATAAATGTTGATTTAGCTCGTAACACCCCTATCCCGTGGATGAATTAAAAACAAGCCTCACCAATTCTATCAGTTCTGTAGAAGTAGTTTAGATTTTATTCCTGATAAAAAACATTAAAAATTGGATGTTTAGAGTTCTACATGAAGGAATTTGGACTCTCTGAATGCTGACAAGTGGCAACTTTTATTACTCCTGACCTGACAGACAGCAAACCTGGTGTAATTAAGAGACCAAGTCTAGCCAGGGTTTCTGTGTTAAAATGTCTCTGTCTCTCTCTGTCTGTCTGTCTCTGTGTGTCTCTCTCTCTCTCAGTGTCTATCTCTTTCTCTCTGTCTGTCTCTCTCTGTCTCTATCTCTCTCCCTCTCCCTCTCTCTCTCCCTCTCTCTCTCTCTGTCTCTCTCTCTCTCTCTCTCTCAGTGTCTATCTCTTTCTCTCTGTCTGTCTCTCTCCCTCTCTCTCTCTGTCTGTCTCTCTCCCTCTCTCTCTCTGTCTGTCTCCCTCCCTCTCTCTCTCTGTCTGTCTCTCTCTTAGTGTCTCTCTCTCCCTCTCTCCCTCTCTCTGATGTCGGATTGTAAACAGCCTGAGAGTTTTCATGGTACCGCGCTTTCAGGTTTTATTTGCTCCGGAAAAAGCAAGTTTGCTTTTTTTGTTTAATGAGATTTAAATGATTTGTTTCCTGTCACTTTTTCTCCTCTCTCAACTGTCAGTCTCCTTTTGGGGCAAATTTGCACAAAATGGTTAAATACCTGGGAAGTGACCGGTTTCTGTTGAACTGAGAAAAGAGCAGTTTGAATTCCCCTCCCGTCACTGCCTCCTGTGTTCGGGTTGTCCCTGTGCTCTGAGTGCTTTTACAAACAGTTTCCTGCTAAATTACGAAGGTGGAGAAGCAAATCAGTTATTGACTTTAAAGGAACTGATTGTGCCCAGATTGTTCTGAACAATTTATGGTAACTAGCAGATAATCCTGTGTTTTTTTTTGTTCCCTTCTGTGGTAAATGCAATTGAATTCCTACAGTCACTCTCTATCTGTCAGGAGGGTGAGGCTAAATGACCTTCAGCCTTTGTCACTGTGTTTAGGTAGCTGTGCAGTTCTAACCCTGGAATTCTATCCGGGGAACGTGCTCAGAGTCTGGTACCCTATTTCATGTTCAAGGCATAAAATTGGACACCAAGATGGTATATGTTATTGTGCCTTTTTGGATGTCTATCTCATTCTCTAACAGCCACACGGGATTTACTAAATGTGCGACTGACCTCTTAAATAAAAAGTAAGTTCTCCACGGTTTAAGTTGTTTGAATACTATTCAGTTTGAACAACTTGAGTGCTCTCTGTAATAGGAACATAGGAACAGAATAGAGGGAGGTCATTTAGTTCATCCAACCTTCCCACCATTCAGCGAGTGACATACAATGGAATTCTATGCACTTGCTTTTGTCCCACGTCCCTCAATACTTTTGCCGAATGGGATTCTGACAGCGGCACATTGCAGATTCACATCTAATCTACTATCCACGCCAGTGCTGTACTCCAACCCCTCTGCCAAAGGAGAGTTTCTCAACTTCACTCCAGAAGGTTTGGGCTCTAACATCGGCTTTATGCTCCCTGAAGGGCCAAGCACTGGAGTGGAGTTACAATCGGAGAGATGCAAGTGTGAGAGAACACAGGCTCCTGACTTAAGCTCCACATGAGCTTCCTCATCCATTCACCAGAGTAAATGGTTTTCCATTGACTTCCTCACTCTGCATATCTTTGGAGTCTCCTTCCCCATGGCTTTGGGAATGAACCTGCAAGTCTTCTACCTCAGAGACCTGGTCGCTATCACTGAGTCACAGATCACATTGTCCAGTCACAATTATACTCATGTGTCAACTCAACTCTCCATTGACCTGGGCTGAATGGCCTCTTTCCACACCTTCCATTTGCTGCTGTCCAGCCTCCAGGACCGTCTGAAGTAGGGTTTGAACCCTGGATATGCACCTCCCCACAACCCATCCCACTGAGGGAGGTAACATTGTCCACAGCCAACAAGAGACACCGAGGGAACAGTGGGTTTCTCAGTAGCTGCTGGCAGCTTGCCACCCAGTTTGTGCTTACTGTAACAGTGAAGAGTAAGGTGTACCAAGGCTGCCTTATTAAATACAAAGGGCAGGGGAAGGTGATTCTGCAGTCTTCCTGCAATCAAGTGACCACACTGTGATTTTCACTCTTTGATCAGTGTGGCACAAACTCGCTGCACATATTCAGGTTACCTGAGGTGAAAATTGCCAAAGCTGTCTGCTTGATGCTGCCTGAGTACTCAAATTTTCTCCTTTGTGAACACACTCCAGCCAGCAGCCTTTCCCTTTAAAGTAAATGGGAAGTTGCTGGTCTTGTTGTAAACCACCCCGCACAGAAAATGAGGGAGGGAGAATATCGGAGTGGGGGGTGGGGGGGGGGGGGGGGTGCTGCCCAGTGTCACGTACCATGTCATATATAGTGTATCTGTTACGCTCTAAAGCTGATATTGGCTTGGCAACTCAGAGAGGGTGAAACTGTGACTCAGTGCCACTCACAATCCCTCACCCCCACATTTCCAGCCTCTGGGTGTCCCTTTAAATAAATCCACCCTCTTCAACTTCAAATAAGTTCTGTGTGATTTCCTTCAGCCCCACCACCCCACCTCCGAACATTAATAACATTGATCAGTTTCAACGGTTACTGACAGGAATAAAGCAAATGTCTTATATTTCTCTGCAGTCAGGGTGGGGGAGAGTTTGCTGATAAATGTCTTTTCAAACGTCACGGTGGATTATCTGCTAAACTTATTTTGGACGAATGTGCTGGATTTACTGCTTAATCTATTGTGCTGACATCACTCTTAACAAGCAAAATTAAATCAGGGCTAAATTCATTTCAGTCACTCTATCCGTGGAGTTATTACAAAGAACAACACAGGGTAAAAGAAAGGACATGATCGTAATCTCAGGGAGAGGGGGGGAGTTTGAACGACCAGCAGAATAGATCATTCTAGGGAAAAAAAACAAGCCATCTCATCTCCTGCAAGTAGAAAACTGACAGTCTTTGTATATGTAAATGAAGAATTTAGACTAATGGAGTTGAACCATTTCTAATTTTGTGATGGAGAGCGGATTTTGATTGAAAGTAATTAAGTGAGCTCGCTGTAAAATTAATTAAAACCAAAGGAAGGTTGTGAAGGGGGGGGTGCGGGTGGTGGAATGTAGGATGTTTTATTGGATTGGATAGTGATATAGCTCTGTCAGATTTTGGGAGTGGGGTGAAAATTGGGGGTGACCTGAATCTGTGCCCTTCCTCCTCCCACATGGGACATTTGTGTCACTCTAATCTCCTTACAGAGGCTGGTGCGCATTTGTTAGAAATAATCAAGCAAATATGGTCAGAAATTGTCAGCTTTCAGATCCAATTTGCCTGACAGCCTCGTGTGTGGCGTTTCGTCTAAGCTCTCTGTAAAACGCATCTGACAGGACTGCAGACAGCTTGTACCTTACAGTGATTTACAGCAGATAAGCCTCTTTTCCCTCGTTCTCTCTCTCCATCTCTCCCTCCCTCTCTCTCTCTCCTGCCCAAAAAGACAGAGAAAAAAATTAGCTGTCTTTCTGGCAATTTAATAGAAAACCTGCTAATTCTGTATCAGAGTGAAGGGTCCTCGACCCCAAGGGAGCAAAGGTATTTGAGGACCATTTAATTTTTTTAAAAGCAGTGCAAGCAACACTATTCTTTTTTTAAATTCCCTGATTTTATTTTTTTACTTAAATGTTTTTAAGGATAAGTAACTAATCAGCAATCTGTAACTTCTGGGACTGGAGAGCAGCCTGCTATAAGTATGTGATCCCCCAGTTCCTCACCCTTCTGCCTAAGCAGAAGGCTTTGTGAATGTCAGGACAGGCCCTCGAGTTTATAAACATAAAGCTACAACAAGAAAAAGGAGAGGGCCTTTTTGTTTTGTTCCTCCCTTAAACAGGCAGGTAAGGCTGGAGGAGTGTGCACCATATGCATTAATTTGTGAAATGCTTCTGTACATGCAACAAAATTCAGGGAGAACTAAATGTGAAGTCGATGTGATTTTTCAAATCTTCCCATAATGATTCGAAGGCACTGCTTGGTTGAAGGTGCTGTCACAATTCTGGATCTCCTTGAAGTGAATCTCTATTGAACAGACTGAGAAAATATTGGTTTTGCAAATTTTTTCCTCAAGTCAATATTTTATGTTAATTGTCATCCACACTCTGATTGCAACCTTCACAATGTCTTCCCTTCAGAAGTGTTGAAAGGCATTAAAATGTCATCAGGGAAAAGATAGCAATGTGCTCGTTTATCTGTGTGTTTCTCAAGCCCAGTTTTAGATTCCTTCAAATCACTTCTCCTTTGGTTAGTGGTTGAGGTGGGTGGTCTTAGCTCACTGAATTGATAGAGACAGTAAGAGAACACTCACAAGTGCCTCCCTCTATCTCCCTCTCTCTTCCCACCACGGAGGCAAAGTGAGGATCTTGGACTGTACTGAGGACACCATTTCTGGGTTCCACTCAGCTCTCCCCTTCGTTCGGGCTGGGGACTGCCTGAAACTTTTGCTGTCAGAACTCCCTCAGAGGCAGAAAGTTGGGAAACATTTTCTTGATTCTTAGTGAATGGAACTTGCAATTTAATGTTTTTGTCACACAGCTTGTTTCTGGAAATGATTATAAACCAAATGGTCCCTTTAATGCACTGGAGAATCACAAATATAGACCTTTCTGCACAAAGGTTGGGTTTGATTTTTTTTTGTTCTCCCTGTCGTCAGTAAGTTGCAGTTGGTGTGCTGTGGCCTTTGATATCCTGATGTTTTGAAAGATGTGGGACAATGAAGGAACATTTCCTCTGTATGCCATATAATACAGTAATTACAAACCCATTCAAAAGGGATATATTTATAGTTTCTCTAATAGTGTTACAGAATATCACTCGCATGAAAATGTGAATGATGTAACCTGTCACTCCTGAGTATTTTAGAAGGTGCTGGCCCTGTCCCTCACTCTGGGAGAGGGGTTCGAGCTGGTGTGGTGGCCCAGGGCTTGACACTGTTGCTGCACACTGGCCAGTGAAGGAGTGGGAGGACATATGTTCATACTGCTGTCTCCCACGTGTTGGAATGATACTGTGAGGATACCGTTGGGGTGAGAGACTTGAACATTAGAGCTGAATTAACTGAAGCAGAGAAGGCTAATGGGAGATCTAATCAGAAGCGTTTACAATTAGTTCAGAGTTTGAAAACAGGAAAGATTGTTTTCACTGGTCAGTGAGTTGGAAATAAGGGGGCTTAAACTTTGCATTAGAACTGGAGGCTTAAAGAGGGAGGTTTGAGGAAATTTTTCATGCACAGGATTATTAGAATAAGGAATAAATTACCACAAGTGGCTGTTGAAGCCAATTTAATCACAATGTTTAAGAGGGAGTTAAACACTTGAAGGAAAATATTGACGGCTGTGAGGAAACTGGATCTAGGATAGATGGCACTGATATGGGACTGGTAGCCCTGGAGTCAGGAGAGGCCACAATGACCTTCTTTAGTGATTGAATTTCTCCTTCAAATGTCAGTGAAGATGTGAATAGCAAGAACAAAAGGCTTGCATTTGTATATTAGACATAACAAAGTGATATGTGACCAGTCAAGTACTTGTCAGAACGTAGTTCTTGGTGTAATGCAGGATAAGGGGGCAGCCAGTTTGTGCACAGCAAGCTCTCACACAAAGCAATAAGCTAAAAGGCCAGAGATTTCCATGTGGTTCTCTCACCCCACTGATGTTGTAAGCTGAGAGTAGTTTGGTTTTTGAGGGGCAAGACCCAAAGGAAAGGCAGTGAATGCAAGAAGGCAGATGTCTGTTTGCTGATAAAGTCCTGCCTCAACTTTTGCAGTGAAGCCGTGTGTTATGTCCTTGTATTGATGTGACCCATAGTCAACATGGTAAAATGAACAGCTACCTACAACACCATTATGTTTTACATTTATGTCAGTTGTGTTGTTTAGTTCAAAAATCTCTGCTATGTCCCGAGCTTAGTCATAGAGATGTACAGCACTCTTTAAACATGAGGCACAAAATTTTGTTTTCATTAGTTCCTGGGAAGCGGGCATTGCTAGCTCACCCAGCATTTTTTTTTCCCCATCCCTAATTACGCTTGGGAAGAGCGAGGTAGAATCCCATCTTGAATTTCTGGAAATCCATGGGGGAAAGGGTTACCCACAATGCTGTTAGGGAGGGAATTCAAAGACCCAGTGACAGTGGAGGAACAGCGTTATATTTCCAAGTCAGGATGGTGAGTGGCTTGGAGGGGAACTCGCAGGGACTGGTGTTCCCATGTATCTGCTGCTCATGTCCTTCTCGATGGAAGTGGTCATGGGTTTGGAAGGTGTTGTCTGAGGAGCTTTGGTGAATTTCTGCAGTGCATCTTGTGGTGAAGGGAGTGGGTAGAGTGCCAATCAAATGGTCTGCTTTGTCCTGGATGGGTAGACTTTGCTGGAGCATCTTGAGTGTTGCTGGGGCTGTACTCATCCAGGCAAATGGAGATTCCATCACACTCCTGACTTGCGCCGTATAGATGATGGACAGGCTTTGGGGGGGTCACAAAATTCCCAACCTCTGACCTGCCCTTGTAGCCACCATATATTTATATAGAGAGTCCAGTTCAGTTTCTGGTCAATGGTAACCCCAATGATATTGATAGTGGGGATGCCATCAAATGTCAAAGCAGAATATTTCAATTCTTTTGTCGCATGAGCAATGCAATTAAATCGTTTATAACGAGGCATCAAAGATTTTTTTGTCCAATGTTAAAAGAGGAAGTCATTTATTCTGCCATGGATATTACCCTGCTCCAGATTCTCAGTTAAAGAGCAGTCTGAGTACATTCTTTGCTTGAAAAAATGCAATCGTGAGTTTGGCCACGTTCCTGCATCAGTGCAGTTGAGTTCAAAGTACCTTCTTTTTTCTCTCCAGCCCCACAGTGTATGAACTGATTGCTGTGAAATGCTTACCTCAGTATCGCTGGCCCACACGGAAATGAAGTAAACCGAGAGATCAGCGCATTTCGGAAAGCAGTCCTCAGCAGGTAATGTAACCACACCCCCAACTGTTTTATCATTTAATCCCAGAGTGACTACTTTGTGTGGGAATGCTGAATGTTGTCTAAAGATTTCCTTTTAATTTGAAAGTTAAAGAAGTGGAGGAAAAATTCTAATCCTCTAAATAAAAACCGAAAGAACTGCGGATGCTATAAATCAGAAACAAAAAACAGAAATTGTTGGAAAAGCTCAGCAGGTCTGGCAGCACCTCTGGAGAGAAATCAGAGCCAATGTTTTGGGTCCAGTGGCCCTTCCTCAGACCCTTCCTCACTTGACCTGAAACTTTAATACTGATTTCCCTCCACAGATGCTGCCAGATCAGCTGAGCTTTTCCAGTAATTTCTGTTTTAATTCTGTTGAGCTGTTTGTTAGTGAAACGGATTAGTCTCAAATAATCCAAATCAATGATTGTGGCAATTTATACTCAAGGTGTGAATAAAATGTTCTCAGCAAATTGTAAGGATCTTATGAAAGAAAACTGGGCGGTTTCTAAAGCGATGATGTTGCTGGTAAACTCTGATGGGGAGGTGCTGATGTTGCACTGGGGTGGACTAAGTCAACTGTCACACGACACCAGGTTATAGACTAACAGGTTTATTTGAAATCACAAGCTTTCAGAGCTCCACTCCTTTGTCAGGTCACCTGTTGGATTATAACCTGTTGTTGTGTGACTTCTAACAAGCGTTAACTGTAAGCGAATTGCAGGTGACAATACAACATGCAGTTTTGCAACTTTGATATGACATGGTGGTTGACAGTATTACAGACTTGTTATGGTGCATGAGGCCATTCGGCCCACATGACTGCACTGGCCCTTTAAGCATTTTTATTTAGTGCCTCCCCCCTGCCGTTCCCCATACCTTGTTTCTGTTTACGTAACAATCCAATGTCCCTCTTGAACCTGCCTCCACTACACATCCAGGCAGTGCATTCCACACCCTAACTACTCACGTGGTGAAAGCCATTTTTCTCACCACGCGTTTGATTCTTTTGCAAAACACTTTAAAACTGTGCACCCCCAGTTGTCAATCTGTTTATGAGGGGGAGCCTTTTCTCCCTATCCACTCTGAGTTGGGCATCATCTTGGGAGAGTGGGGCTTGTGGAGAGAAACAAAGGCTGGAATTTCCATTTTTGCTGCAGTTTTGGCTGGAATAGTGGTCGGGTTTAAGACAACCTCAAATAAACCTCGGCTGATTCCAGTCAATTGCTCCAGTGTTAATTCACTAACGCCGTTTCAGATAGTGTTGGGAGTATGGGGAACATTGAGCAGAAGGAACTGGAGAAAATTAATTGCTGACAGAGATTTGGAAAGACTTGAGAGAACTCCAAGAGGCATTTCAGCTTCCTTTCGGTGGCTTTGCCAAAACAGAAGCAGTGAGCGGTTAGGTGGGGGACCCTCGAACGTGAGGGAAAGGGAATGGAAGCATGAGTTAGCAAAGACCAATGGGAGCCAGTTAGTGTGCAGCCTGTGGTGGGACAGTGATGGACATGAAGGTGCAGCGAGAGGACATTCGCCATCAATCCCTCGCAGCATTGTAACATCTCCACAAGGTGATAGAGCAAGGTTTCAGACACTCCAGCATCATTGGGCTGCATATGCCGGGCAACACCAGAGAAAGTGGATCAAAGAGGACCTGAAGGAAAGAGATTGAGTTCTTGCAGCTGGGATTTCTTTCTGTTTCTCTTCCTGGTCTGGAGCATTAAATCCTACAGCCAGGAGTCTACACCCAGGCCATGGGAATATTAGCATAGAGAAAGGAGGGACATTTCACTGTCAACAGGGGTGGTACCAGGGGACTGGAGAGTGGCGAATGTTGTGCCCCTGTTCAAAAAAGAGAATAGGGATAACCCCGGGAATTACAGACCAGTTAGTCATACTTTGCTGGTAGGCAAAGTAATGGAAAGGGTACTGAGCGATAGGATTTATGAGTATCTGGAAAGACACTGCTTGATTAGGGACAGCCAGCACGGATTTGTGAAGGGTAGGTCTTGCCTTACAAATCTTATTGAATTCTTTGAGGAGGTGACCAAGCATGTGGATGAGGGTAGAGCAGTGGATGTAGTATACATGGATTTTAGTAAGGCATTTGATAAGGTTCCCCATGGTAGGCTTATGCGGAAAGTCAGGAGGCATGGGATAGAGGGAAATTTGGCCAATTGGATAGAAAACCGGCTAACCGGTCGAAG
>NC_057743.1:38751945-38766517 GCF_004010195.1 Chiloscyllium plagiosum | reverse complement strand
GGTTTTTAAGATGATCAGAGGAATAGATAGAGTAGACAGTCAGAAACGTTTTCCCCGGGTGCAACAGAGTTTTACAAGGGGACATAAATTTAAGGTGAAGGGTGGAAGGTATAGGGGAGATGTCAGGGGTAGGTTCTTTACCCAGAGAGTGGTGGGGGCATGGAATGCACTTCCTGTGGGAGTGGCAGAGTCAGAATCATTGGCGAACTTTAAGTGGCAATTGGATAGGTACATGGATGGGTGCTTAAGCTAGGACAAATGTTCGGCACAACATCGTGGGCCGAAGGGCCTGTTCTGTGCTGTATTGTTCTATGTTCTATGTTCTATTTATACAATACGCCTGTCTGATCGGAGCAGGTATTGGTGCAGTAGTAATGTTCCTAGACTAGTAATTGAGATCACCCAGAGTACTGTTCTTAGGGCATTGGTTTGACTCCCACCATAGCAGATGGTGAAATTTTAATTAAATAATATCCGGAATTAAAAGCTAGCCTCGTGGTGATCATGTAATTGCTGCCATCAAGATCCATCTGGAATATTAATGTTCTTTCAGATAGGAAATCTGCCATCATTACCTGGTCTGGCCTACATGTGACTGCAGACCCACAGCAATGTGGCTAATTTTTAACTGCTGTCTGGGCAATTAGGGATGGGCAATAAATGCTGCCCTAGACAGTGACGCCCACATCCCAAGAATGAATTTTAAAAATAATCTCAAGGTGGTTCACTGTCAACGTAATGCAGGAAGGGCACAACTCAGTAATTCTCAAAGCAATATTACGGCAGCTATTTAAATGTCACAGGGAACAAAACCAGGATGTCAGAATGGCAGTGGAGAGAGAGGGAAATTCATTCGAGGTAATATTGACTGCTATATGCAGAGACAGCCTCTCTGTAATGTTAGTGACTCATTCAGTCTGCTGCAGTACTGTCCTTAGAGCCATAGTATTTCCTGCAATAATCTTCACAATGAGATAAATCATCTCAATATGTGCACGAAGTTTGCGACAATATCAATTTTCTTGGTCCTGATGAATAGCTAATATTGGTGGATCTGATTGTCTCTCTTTAAAACTACATGGAAATTTACATTAACCCATATGGTTTCTCCTGCCCAGGCTGTGATGATTACTGCTCCTTACAGATAGACCTATTGAATCTCAGCACTAGTCGTAGTCGAGAACATGTTTCGGAACTCACCTCCAGCTTTTGCCTCCAACAAACATTTGCTGGAATTTAACTAAATCAAACCGTGCATGACTTCACCCAGAGCTCAGGTAAAGCTGCTCCTATTGTTCCAGGTTGTACCATTGGAGCTCTGGCTGGTGTGGGTTATTGACAGATACATTGATCTGCTTGGCTCATCTATCAGGTGACTTTGGAAGCTGGAGTTGGTCACACTTGTTATCTGGCACCCATCCCAACCTAAACCGTCCCACTGTCCTCCAGGAGGGATTGTCCCAGACTCTGCCGGTATTGACAAGGGGGCACCAGAGTTTTGTTCCCAGTAGCAACGCAGCCACTGATTCACTCGCTGACTCTTGTAAATCAACACGAGGGGATCCTTATTTCTGATGGGCCAAACGAAAGACATGTATTTGTGTTCATAACCAACGGACAATCAAAGCACTTTTCAACTGGTGAGGTACATTTTGAATTGTCATCACTGTTGTAGCATAGCAAATGCAGCAGCCCTTTTTCTGCACAACAAGATCCCACTGACCTAAAGATGACAATGATCAGCTCTCCCCTCAGTGATGTTGATAGTGAGGTGGGATATTGACCAAAACAATAGGATAAACTCCCTCCTCTTGCTCAATACAATATCAGGAGATCCTTTACATACACAATCTAAGGGGTGGTATCTCCAACAGTGCACACATCCTTCGTGCTGCACTGATATGTCAGCCTTGCCTTTTGTACTTAAGGTCTGGCATACGTCTTGAACTGTGAACCCTGTGACTCAGAGGAGAGAGCATTCCCAACAGAGCCACACGTTGGCTAAGTTATCAGAAAAGGTCCACATCTGATTGCCAACCTGGAATGTGTGGCTGGATTGTGCTTATTATTACAATGGATTGGAACAGCTTGAAGTTAGCTGAAAATGTGTTGCTGGAAAAGCGCAGCAGGTCAGGCAGCATCCAAGGAGCAGGAGAATCGACGTTTCGGGCATAAGCCCTTCTTCAGGAAGACAACATCAAGCCAGGCTCTTGCTTCTAATTGTAATGCAGCAGCCATCACTGGAGATGCTCATCCTTGTGTCTGAACGTCTGGGTGAGATCAGAGTAGGTTTTTTTTTCAATTCGCTCACGCATATGGGCATTGCTGGCTGGAGTGTCCCCAGTTGCTTCTTGAGAGGGTGGGGTGAGCGAGCTGCCTTCTTGAACTGCTTCAGTCCATGTGCTGTAGGTTGACCCACAATGCACTTAGGAAGGGAATTCCAGGATTTTGACCCAGCCACACCAAAGGAACAGCAATATATTTCCAGCTCAGGATGGGAAGTGGCTTGGAGGGGAACTTTCGGGAGGTGGCGCTCCCATGGGAGCTGTTTCCTTTATCCTTTCGATGATACAGATTTGAAGGGAGATGTTTAAGGATCTCTGGTAAATTTCTGCAGTGCATCTTATAGATGGTACGCACTGCTGCTACTGAGTGTTGATGGTGGAGGGAGTGGATGTTTGTGGATGTGGGGTCAATCAAGCGGCTGCTTTGTCCTGGATGGTGTCAAGTTGTTGTTGGAGCTGCACCCATCCAGGCAAGTGGGGAGTACTCCATCACACTCTGACTTGTGCCTTGTAGATGGTGGACAGGCTTTGGGGAGTCAGGAGGTGAGTTACTCACCACAGTATTCCTCGTCTCTGACCTGCTCTTGTATGGCTAGTCCAGTTCAGAGGAATTATAGTTACAGAGGAGTGATACAAGCACCTGAGCAGGGATCAGAAAACTGGCCTCAAAAAATGTTATCCATGAACCCAAAGTGGCTGCTGACTCTGGGTGCATAGTGAACAGTGTCATTCCCTTCCAAAATCATCTCAGAGAATTCTAGTCAATAATGATTATAGTCTCTGATCGGCTGTAACAAGTTCTCTTCCATCAACAGTTTGAAAAGGTCTTGCCCTGATTCAATCACATCAGAGTACTAATGCGTGTCAGAGTAGAGCTGGCTGTAGCAACAGTATGCACTGGAGCTGTAAACACTATCAATGTATTTGTATCAGGCGATGGTTCCATTTATTCATAGTAGTAGAGAAACCCGCAGATCTGTGGGAAAGAGTGACAATTAAGTGCAGATAGCAGCGCATTAATAGAGATTGAGCCGTAGTTACTACACGGGCTGGACAGATGCTCAAACAAAACAGTGATCGTGTGCAGCAGTAACTGGGTGAAAAAAAACTCAGCACTGAAAATACACAAGAAAGCCATCACTTGGGAATTTGAGGGAAGGGGACGGAGTAAGGGACCGGATGGTGGGATTGATTTTTAAAAATTCATTTAAGAGATGTGGGCATCAATAGCAAGGCCAGTATTTATTGCCCATTGCTAATTACCATGGAGGAGATGTTAGTGAGGTGTCTTCTTGAATTGTTACAGTTCATGAGGTATAGGGATACCAACAGCGCTCTGACAGGGAGGATTCCAGGATTTTGACCCAGTGATAGTGAAGGAACAACGATATATTTCCAAGTCAGGGTGGTGAGTGGCTTGGAGGGGATCGCGTACCCATGTATCTGCTGCACTCGCCCTTTTAAGTAGTAGAGTCACTGGTTTAGAAGGTGCTGTGTGTGGAACTGGGTAAATTTCTCAATGTGCCTTGTATACAGTGCAGCGACTGAGCGTCAGTGATGGAGGGAGTGAATGTTTGTGGATATAATGCCAATCAAGAGGGCTGCTTTGTCCTGGATGGTGTCGAGCCTTGGAGTTGCCCCCATCCAGGCAAGTGGGGAATATTCCATCACACCCCTAACTTGTGCCTTGTAGATGGTGAACAGGCTTTGGGGAGTCAGGAGGTGAATTACTCCCTGCAAGATTCCCAGCCTCTGACCTGCTCTTGTCGTTGCCATATTTATGTGATGAGTCCAGTTCAGTTCCTGTTCAGTGTGGAAGATTGAATGGGGGAAACGCTGTTGATTGTCAGAGGGTGGCTGCTGGATGCACTCTTGTTGGAGATGGTCATTCCCTGGCACTTGTGTTTGGCAAATGTCAATATTATGAGCCTGAAGAGAGTCACTGCGTGTGAACAATGACTGTGGTTTTACCTGAGGAGCTGCAACTGGAACTGCAGATTGGATGAAGTCAGTGGTCAGTCCCACCTCTGCTTGTGGGAAGGTGTTGATGAAACAGCTGAAAATATTGTTCTTTCAGCCCAGGGATTTGGGTTAGAGAGCAGCCAGCCTGGCTGTGTGAGTCTTTGTCCCTTCTCAGCTGTCGAGATGAGTGAAGTATAAGACCATAAGACATAGGAGTGGAAGTAAGGCCATTTGGCCCATCGAGTCCACTCCGCCATTCAATCATGGCCGATGGGCATTTCAACTCCACTTACCCGCATTCTCCCCGTAGCCTTTAATTCCTTGTGACATCAAGAATTTATCAATCTCTGCCTTGAAGACATTTAGCGTCCCGGCCTCCACTGCACTCTGCGGCAATGAATTCCACAGGCCCACCACTCTCTGGCTGAAGAAATGTCTCCGCATTTCTGTTCTGAATTTACCCCCTCTAATTCTAAGGCTGTGTCCACGGGTCCTAGTCTCCTCACCTAACGGAAACAATTTCCTAGCGTCCACCCTCGCCAAGCCATGTACTATCTTGTAAGTTTCTATTAGATCTCCCCTTAATCTTCTAAACTCCAATGAAAACAATCCCAGGATCCTCAGCCGTTCCTCATATGTTAGACCAACCATTCCAGGGATCATCCGTGTGAATCTCCACTGGACACGTTCCAGTGCCAGTATGTCCTTCCTGAGGTGTGGGGACCAAAACCGGACACAGTACTCCAAATGGGGCCTAACCAGAGCCTTATAAAGTCTTAGTAGTACATCTCTGCTTTTATATTCCAACCCTCTTAAGATAACCTTCTGCAGCCTTCCCACTTCCTCAGTACTACCTGCCTGTCTACCTAACTTTGTATCATCGGCAAACTTCGCTAGAATGCCCCCAGTCCCTTCATCCAGATCAATAATATATAACGTGAACAGCTGCGGCCCCAACTGAATCCTGCGGGACACCGCTTGTCATTCCGAAAAAGAACCTTTTATCCCAACTCTCTGCCTTCTGTCAGACAGCCAATCCTCAATCCATACCAGTAGCTCACCTCGAACACCATGGGCCCTCACCTTGCTCAGCAGCCTCCCGTGTGGCACCTTATCAAAGGCCTTTTGGAAGTCTAGATAGACCACATCCACTGGCTTTCCCTGGTCTAACTTGTCACCTCTTCAAAGAATCATGTAATCCCATTCAGAAAAACAAAGGGGAAGCTTGTTCCCGAGGCTGTTGCGTTGGGGACTTGCTCTACTCCGAGCTGACCGGTATTCCTGAGTTCTTGGCAATGACTGAGTTTGGAAATACAGCTGACCTGACTCTTGCTCTGAGCTGCTACCAATCTACCCTCAGCATGGGCGGCACAGTGGCTCAGTGGTTAGCACTGCAATCTCACAGCACTAGGTACCTGGGTTCGATTCCAGCCTCAGGCGACCGTCTGTGTGGAATTTGTACTTTCTCCTCGTGTCTGCGTGGGTTTCCTCCGGGTGCTCCGGTTTCCTCCCACAGTCCAAAGATGTGCAGGTCAGGTGAATCGGCTGTGCTAACTTGTCCATAGTGTTAGGTACATTAGTCAGAGGGAAATGGGTCTGGATGGGTTACTCTTCAGAGGGTCGGTATGGACTTGTTGGGCTGAAGGGCCTGTTTCCACACTGTAGGGAATTTAATCTAATCATAGACGCAGTCCCAGACACACAAACAAATAAAGTCATCGGATTTGCAACGCACTTGAAAAAATGGCACAGTAAGACTCAATTCCTGATGCTGGCTGTCTCAAGGGGAGGGGGGAGAAAAGAGCTTTTCTCTCCCCGCCCCTCAAGCGCTGACATCAGTCACCTCAGTAAATGCAAACATCAAATCACCAAAATATATGCATTTAAATTTCGGAAGATTAAATTGGATTTGAGTCGGTGACTCTGTGTCCCCTGTTACTTGATCTGTTTGGATGTATCACATGTTGAAGCATGAATCAGACATCAACCTGGTCCAACAAACACTGGACTGAAATTGAAAATCTTCAACATGAAGATTAAACTGGGTTTCAGGTTGATGTGGCAGGTCCCTGTGTCAGGGTACAATGCTTTAAGGCTTTTCTTGCAAAAGATGTAATTGGTTTTATGCTGATCTGTGCAAACCTTTAATTTTGTCTTGCATCCAAAATAAACGTTTTTAAATGAGATTATATAAAAGTGCATTCAGCTCCATTTTACCTAGGATAAGTGCTGGATGGGATCAATTTTCCAATTCTTAGTTAAAAAAAAAACTTTCAAATGCAAAGACTTTCCCTCAGCAGGAGATCACTTTCCCTCCTCATTATCCTGCAGCCCGTGAAGGCGAGATGGCCTCTAATTTATTATCGTTTATTTCCAGCTCCTTTTTGTTGCATCAACAATGTGACGAAGGTTATTAAAAATTAATGTTCTTAATTGGAGAAAGGGCTGTTTGGCACATAGATCACTTTCTCAGATACAATTATGTTTTGTTGATGCAACATCTTCCCTGATATTAGGTACACCCAGCTAGACTAGAGAAATGGAGTCAGAACAGAAGGCAGGAGCCATTTTCAGAAGCACTGTCTGGAATCAGTGCGTTAACACCTTGACTATGTTCTACACCGAGGGAGTGAGGGGTGTGCCAAAAATTGCTGTCAGATCACAGACCAAGTGCTGAAGGGGAAAGTAGTACTTTTTCTAGAATCCTTACAGTGTACAAGCAGGCCATTTGGTCCATCAAATCCACACTGACCCTCCGAAAAGCATCCCACCCAGACCCACTCCCCCCATTCTGTAACTCTGCGTTTCCCGTGGCTAACCCACCCAGCCTACACATCCCTGGACACTGTGGGCAATTTCCCATGGTCAATCCACCCTAACCTGCACATCTTTGGACTGTGAGAGGAGACCGGAGCACCTGGAGGAAACCCACGCAGACACGGGGAGAACGTGCAAACTCCACACAGACAGTCACCCAAGGATGGAATCGAACCCGGGTCCCTGGCGCTGTGAGGTAGCAGTGTTAACCACTGAGCCACTGAGCCATCCTGCCACCCTTGATCATTCAAGTATGTCTCTAACTCCCGTATCCCTCTTCTCTTTGCATTCCTCCATGTGCCTGGTCTGTCCATATTGTTGTATACCATGTACTGTACATATATTCCCAAATACCTGCACACATCACCCCACTGTATCTCCCTGTATACTTTCTGTATCTCACATTATCTCTGTACTTTCTGTCTGTCCTCTGCATAGCCTACATCTCTCCAGTTAACAATGAAATTATTACAAATCTAATATGAGAATTAAGAGTTAAACATGCCGTTTGGACACTCTGTGGGCCTTGAGTTGCAGACACACACTGGTGCTGTCAGTTCGCAAATGTGTCCTAGGGCATTTCCCGATCACTCGATATTGTGTCCCAGGTAAAGTCAGAAGTCACACCACACCAGGTTAGAGTCCAATAAGTTTATTTGAAATTGCTCCAAAAGCTTGTGATTTTAAATAAATGGAGTATAGCCTGGTGTGGTGTGAATTTTCCATCCCAGCGCAACACCAGCATCATGCCCCAAGCAGGTAAGAGGGTTCTTTAAGCTTCTTTTAAGGAGTAACCTGAGAGCCCCTCTTCTCAATTCCCTGTTCACCACCATCATTGGCAGAGGGAACACTTCCAGTCTGCTCCCCTCCCTAAACAAGATGAGGTGTGATGCCTGCGGAGGGGGTGGGAGTGATCGGCACCAGATAAGCATTTGCCTAAAAAGAAAACTGAAAATCAAGATGAGGAAAACTGTAGCACAGGTGGGGGTGCAAGAAAATGAAGCAATTAAAGTCTCCAGCAAACTAATTCTGACTTAACTTTTCAGTTCATTGCAAGGGAAGCTGACGGTGGTCTGGATCTCAGCCACTGCAGGTTTGTTTTATGTCAAGGCCTAGAAAGATTCAGATATGGCCAGGTACAGATCAACACAGTTTAAATGTGCCCCATTTCCAATTGCTACCAAACGTCACTACATCCCTGCAGTGATTGGGACCAGGTGGATCTGGTTATTTTCTAGATTGGAGTTGTTAACTTGGGCCAAGTAGGAAAGCCTTGGCTGACCAATATAACCAGGAGATTAGTCCCTACCCTCCCCTTCACTGTTTTGATCACACAGCACTGTCCCTTGATGTGAAGGGCAGTGCTTGTCACTGGCCACCCGGGTGTTTTCCTATCTTCCTGGTGGTGGAAATTGAATAAAGATTTGTGCACTTTGTCTTTCACTGTGTCTCACACCTGCACACACACACCATGGGTTCTGGGGATAAAATAAGCACTACCGCACTTAGGTGAAAAAAAAAACAAAAAAAAAGAAAAAAAACAAAAAAAAAATAACCAGGAGATAACTCGGCGATTTGGAATCTCCTCAGTTTAAGGTACTGACTCTGCGCTGGCTGGTGTCCACAGTCAGTGTGTTCCTGCTATTGCTGGGGTCCTGTGTTTTGGAGGAGGAGAGTTTTCGTTTTCTTTCCTCTTGTTTAGGGAAGGCATATACTCTTTTGGTTTCTTTATTGTTTTTTGCTGTGTTTGTTTTTAAAAAAAGTAAAAATATATATAACCAGGAGGTTAGAGTCTCCTCAGTTAAGGACTGGCCACGGTAAATAAGGGCGACTTGGTGATGGGGGCAGCCTCTCTGCCGTTATTTCAATCTCCCTTCTGCTTTAAGAGTTTTCTTAAGACCTGATCTGAAGAAGGGTCACCAGACTCGAAACGTTAACTCTGTTTCTCTCTCCACAGATGCTACCAGACCTGCTGAGTTTCTCTTGCAATGTCTGTTTTATTCCACTTAAGACCAGGCCACCAGACCAGGCCATTGAACCTGTCCATTTGACCTGTGAGAAGGCTGCGATCTGCATGTAGCCCCTCAATTCCATCAACCTCAACCTGCTGTTGTAGCTCCATCTGAATCATTGATCTGAAAGCGAGCCTGTGAAAATCCCTGGGAACAGACCATCACATTAGAGAATGAACGTTATTGTTAAGAAGGAGTTGGAAACAGCTCATTGTGATGTGACATTCCAAGTACTACACAATCACTTGTTAAAAATGAGATTAACACAAGAAAACCACAGAAGCCAGGATATGGGGCGGGTGCTGGCAGGTGGGACTAGATAGAGTTGGGATATCTGGTCAGCATGGATGGGTTGGACCGAAGGGTCTGTTTCCATGCTGTACATCTCTATGACTCTATATCTGTGACACCCCGCACTCCCCCACCCCTGCAGGTAAACTCTGTCCATGAGAGACAGTCAAAAATAAAAATGCACATGGACAGAGAGCAGCTTTAAGTTTGGTTTCTTGAGAATGCAGAGCTAGTTTTCGCAAGGTAACTGTCATTAGATTAATTCTTAGTGAATTGGAACTCAAGTTTTGCACAACTGAGAAAGGGGAGAGACTGTTCACCAGCAGTCACCTCATTAAAGGTTCTCTGCCAGTCAGCTCAGGCCAGTAGCCAAATGTTAGCCAAGGGGCACAGAGAGTTACTGCCATCTCTCACACTGATAATGACTGGGGATGGGGACAGGTACTGCTAACCCTCAACACCCCCACATCGCATCCAGCTGCCATCGGTGACGTGGCACTACTCAGGTACAGCTCAGGCTCTTCCTGGTGTTAATCTCCGTCGATGGTCCTGAGGTATTTGGAAATGATGTACTCGTTGAATCGAGCCTTCACTGGAGCACAAGATTGGGAGAGGGGATGTGATTCTGGAGAGGTGCATGGAGGGCCATACCAAATCCCAGTGGGCCACACCTGTCCACACCACAGAGGGCTGTTCATTTCCTCGTTTCAGGAACATGCACAAAAAAATCGTTTCAAATCAAAGTAAAATACTGCAAATGCTGAAAATCTGAAACCAACACAGAAATCGCTGGAGAAACTCAGCAGGTCTGGCAGCAACTGTAGAGGAGAAACAGGGTTAACCTTTCGAGTCTGGTACGTTTTCTTCAAAGCTGGCAGAGAATGAGTGACAACTATCAGACTCCTCCTCTGATTCCCCGTGCCCCCCCCCCGGGTCATGACCTTGGCAGGAGGTGATAGCTCTAGTGCTTTTGAGATATCCCAGAGACCCAGGTCATGTTCCATTGCAAATGGTGGCATTTGAATTCAATAAAAAGCTAGAATTTAGAGTCTATGGTTGACCATTGTCGATTTTTGGGAAAATCCATCTGGTTTACTAATGTCCCTTCAGGAAGGAAACTGCCATCCTTACCTGGTCTGTTCTACATGTGACTCCAGACCCACGAATGTAGTTGATTCTTCACTGCCCTCTGGGTAGTTAGGGTTGGGTAATATTCACATCCAATGAATAAAAAGGACTGAGTACTGAGCTGTTGTTTCCAGAAGGTTGACTGGATTTGGGGGAGGACGATCAGGATAAAGATAGTGAGAACGGAGGGGAGGAAAATCTTGTTGACTCAAACATAAGCTGGGTCTCTGGACTCTAGACTATTGCCTCCTCCCAATGTCATGATCCAAGGGGCAGATAGGAGGAAGTGTTGGAGAGGTGACCCTCAGCCTCTGGAATTCTCTGCCCAGAGGTTTGTGGATGCTCCATTGTTGAGTAAATTCAAAACAGATTGCAAGGTGTGAAGGGAATTCCAGGATTTTGAGATGGCCCAAGAAAGGTGGCGATTAGGTCGATGATCAGCCATGATGGGAAGGAACTAGCTCCATGGACTGCCAGAGGCACCTACAGCACAGAATGAGGCCATTCAGCATATAGGAGCTATGCTGGCTCTTCAGACATTCAGCTCCCTTTTCTTCATCATCCTGCCAAACCCTCATTCTCCAAAAACAAATGGTCCAACTCCCTTTTTATTTAATGAGTTATGAAGTAAGCCTTTCACTTCCTTTCCAGGGAGAATCTTTCAGATCACAGAACGCCGTGAGTGAATAAAAAAATACCTTATTCCTGTGGCCAGGAAATCTTTGGCTGGAAGGTTTTGAACCTCTGACCCTGTGGCCTTGACCGACCCCCACCCACCCCCTCACTTTGCCTTTAGAGTTTCGTTAGGCTGTCTCTTTACCTTCTCTGTTCTGAGAAGAACAGTCCCAACTTTTCCACCTTCTCCTCCTAACTCAAGATTCAGCAGGTCACCTCCAACTTTCCACCAGGAAATACTCACGTCCAGTGAAAGAATTTTTATATAAGTGACTGTCTCCTGATCCTGCTGCTACAGAACCCAAATAAGGTGATAAGAATTCTCTGTCAGAAATCCTGAGTGAATTTGAACCTGGTTCTGATAGAAGTCTCTCAGTGAGTCATGTTGTGTAGGTACCTGCCGGAGTTTCATTGTCTGTCAGGCTGACTGACCTACCCCATCATCATGACCCCCCCCCCCCACCTCTCAATCAGCAGGCAGACCCCAAACAAGCCCCTTGTGGCATTGATGGAGCTGCCCTCTCTCAGGGTTAGAACAGCGCAGGTATGGGTTGGCAAATGACAACAGTGCTACGCACCATTCACCCTGCTCTCCCTGGAAAACAACTCATACTGAGTCCATTCCCCAGTTAACATCCCACACCCCCCCCCCCCCCCACACACACATACACAAGCACACACACACGTGCAGACACACATGCACACGCACACACCCACACACATGCACAAACACACAGCAAAACACACACATGCCATCCACACTGGGTGGCCCAGCCATTCTTTCGGTGTCAGATGGAGACTCTCAAAGGTTACTCCTTGGAAGAATGTGAGGGGGGTTGGAATTCCTCATTAGGTCAAGTTTATTCAAACTCTGGCAATAAAATCGATATTTCCTGGGTCCAGTGGAGGTGAGTACTGGCGATGTGTTTATCAGGAGGAGGAGGGGGTGGTGATGGTTTGAGGAGCACATCCCTGTGCTCCGTACTGCTCATTATTTGACTATAAATTAATCATCGATACGTTTCGGTTGTGGGAATATATGGGCGAGCTCCTAGAGGAGGTACAACCCGATATCACTGAGGTTAAGATGTTCTTTGAATGTCGTTGTTCATGTGTATTTCTTGCTAATCCTGCATTGCGCTGCCCAGGAGAAGGAATGGGACAAAAAAGTCAATTACCCAACTGGACAAAATCTGCCTTCTCTGAGCTGAACTTAAAATCCAATGGTCAATCAGGGCTGGAAGGACACCTACCAGAATGACTGGGAAAGTATAAACATTTTGATCCTGAGTAGAATCATCTCAGATCAGCTGGAAATCCAGTCAGTGACATGGACCAAAACTGACTATGCTAGACAAACTCAGCAGGTCTGGTAGCACTTACAGAGAGAGAAACAGAGTTAACTTTTTGAGTCCAATATGACCCTTGGAATGGCTTTATGCTTTCTTCTGTTGACGGTATTCCCAGCAGCACATCCCTGTTATACTTTGAATAAAACAAAGAACTGCAGATACGTGGGGGTGGACAGGGTGTGGTGTTGCCTAAGAGAATATTGACGATCTACACTCCCACAACGAGAGCCAGGGTCTTCAGTCTGTCCAGCCAACCCTATCCCGAACAGCCACACTCCAGATCCTGGGAACATGCCGCCCATTCAACACAAAGGAAGTAAGGGGGCAGTGAGCTAGCCTGGAGGAGCGACATTATTGATATTCAAGGAGGTCACGCCTTTGTTCATGATTTAGGAACAGCCCCTCCCCTTCACAATGAAAGGGTGAATGGGGGCCTGAATGTATTTAAATGTGCACTTGTGATGCCAAGGCATTCAAGGCGATAGGCCATGTGCTGAAAGATGGGATGAGAACAGTCCGGGTGATTGTTTTTGACCAGCACGGACTGGATTGGCTGTTTCTCTGAGCTGCACATCACTCTGACTGTATGGATGGTGGCAGACTCCCACAGCCTGGGACACCCACAGCAGGGTGATAGGACATGGCAGTGACGCTGAAGGCAGAACCCAGGGAGGGTGGACAAGTAAGAAACAACACATAGGAACAGGTCATTCAGCCCCTTTAGTCATTTCTAGCAGCATTCAGGAGGGTATGAAACTTTCCCAGGGATGGGGGTGGGGGGGTTGGGGTGGTGGAGTGTTGAGTGGGTAATGGAGAAGGAACAACAAAGGTATTACACTGAGAGCAAGGTCTAGCAGGATCCATCATAGTCACACAGAGCACAGGAAACTCACACTCTCATACTCTCACACTCATAAGCACAGGAGACTCGGACTCACACACTCTCACACTCACAGAGCTCAGGAGACTCACACTCACACACTCACACTCATACAGCACAGGAGACTCGCACTCACACACAGAGCACAGGAAACTCACACTCTCATACTCTCACACTCATAAGCACAGGAGACTCGGACTCACACACTCTCACACTCACAGAGCTCAGGAGACTCACACTCACACACTCACACTCATAAGCACAGGAGACTCGGACTCACACACTCTCACACTCACAGAGCTCAGGAGACTCACACTCACACACTCACACTCATAAGCACAGGAGACTCGGACTCACACACTCTCACACTCACAGAGCTCAGGAGACTCACACTCACACACTCACACTCATACAGCACAGGAGACTCGCACTCACACACAGAGCACAGGAAACTCACACTCTCATACTCTCACACTCATAAGCACAGGAGACTCGGACTCACACACTCTCACACTCACAGAGCTCAGGAGACTCACACTCACACACTCTCACACTCATACAGCACAGGAGACTCACACTCACACACTCACACTCATACAGCACAGGAGACTCACACTCACACACTCACACTCATACAGCACAGGAGACTCACACTCACACACTCACACTCATACAGCACAGGAGACTCACACTCACACACTCACACTCATACAGCACAGGAGACTCACACTCACACACTCACACTCATACAGCACAGGAGACTCACACTCACACACTCACACTCATACAGCACAGGAGACTCACACTCACACACAGAGCACAGGAGGCTCACACTCACATACTCTCACACTCACAGAGCTCAGGAGGCTCACACTCACACACTCACACTCATAAGCACAGGAGACTCACACTCACACACTCTCACACTCATACAGCACAGGAGACTCACACTCACACACAGAGCACAGGAGGCTCACACTCACACACTCTCACACTCACAGAGCTCAGGAGACTCACACTCACACACTCACACTCATACAGCACAGGAGACTCACACTCACACACAGAGCACAGGAGGCTCACACTCACATACTCTCACACTCACAGAGCTCAGGAGGCTCACACTCACACACTCACACTCATAAGCACAGGAGACTCACACTCACACAC
>NC_057743.1:38746869-38751885 GCF_004010195.1 Chiloscyllium plagiosum | reverse complement strand
TCTCACATTAACACTCTCTCACATCCTCACACACATACACTCACACACTCACGCATGCACATACTCTCTCACCCTCACACACCCGTTCTCACATTCACACTCTCTCACACACACATGCACACTTCTCACACACACATACCCCCTCCACACACACCTACACACACATTCATTCACTCTCACACACTCACTCAGACCCACATGCACACACACCCACAATCCCACACATACTCATATACTCACAACCCTACACACCCCTATCCACACACACTCACACACATATACACATGCATGCATATACACTTACATACACACACACAAGTATATATACTCAGGCATGTACGCACATACAAACACTAATTGGCGATACAAACACTCACACAAGGATACAAATGTACACACAAATATATACAAATACAGACATATAGACACAAATGTACACAGACTAAGACACATATTGACAGCTAAACACTCACCACAGACCGAACAGCGGCACTATTTGATAAATTACAGCCAAAAATAGCATAAAGTGCTAAGCTTTTTTTCAAAAAGTCAGCCATGATGATAAAACTTACAATAAAAATAGTCAGTGACAGCTGAGCGTTCGACTAAACTCCCAGATATTTAATGTTAACAAAACGCTGGGTAGTTAAAGCAGTGTGGATTTACACCCTTACAAGTGAGGCGGTTTGTCACCGTTATTTTCTCTAGTGCTATGGTAATGTTTTTTTTTAATATTAACAGTGCATCCCAAATTGCCTCTGACTGCGTGCATTGGAAATGAAACTTTATGCCCTTGTTTGAAGGACATTCAGTCCATTCCAGTTAAGTCCAGGCCATCTTCTTGATACACAGAGTTCCTGCCCCCCTTATGAATAAATGAAGTCGCTAAAAAATTTTCCATATTTGTGTAAATTGCTTTAAAAGCATTTTATCATGTCATAAAAATGAAATTGATCTGTGCCGAGCGATTGGACAGCTGTGTGTTTTGTTAATGGCCACTTTGCTTCAGGCTTCTTATTAAAAAATTTATAAATAATGCTAAAATTGCATAAATTATTAACCAAAGTAAGCAGGTTTAAAATTTACAACAAAGCAAAATTTTGATGACTTCACCATGGCAACCGTGGAATGTCACCCATTTCCTGGAGATTGTACTTTTGAGTTTTATGATGTTTTTCCCATTGATTTGTTTCTGTGGCACAGCTGCCGACCTCTGTTGAGGGACAAACGTAATCAGCACTGACGCAAATTAGATGGTTATTCGTTTTGAAAATTGACAGAAAAACAATAAAAAAGATGAAATGCTCCCAAATCAATAGATATAATGAAATTCAAATAATCCGAGAGATGAGGTCGCCATGGTAACTGATAATGTGGAAAAGAAAACAATTTAATAAAGGACAGACATGCTTTGAAAACAGATTGGGAGGGAGGGGGGTGGGGGGGTTGGTTTGCAGTGAAGGATCAGTGTCTGTCCCAAGGACACAGGAATAATTAGAAAGCTTTCGGGCCAGAAAGTGCAGATTCAGGTTCTAATACACAAAATTATTTCAGGGGCAGTGATTCAGAAAACCATTTGTTGTGACCTTCCTGTGGGGTTTGAGTCAGGGCATGTTTAAAGCTGATGGAACACCAGCCAGTGTATCTGTGTTGTTGATATCAGACTGTCAAGGGGCTGAGGACAGGGGAGGGGAGGAGAATGGGTGACCGTTGGGCATTTATTTGCAAATAAAAACTCTCTTATTCACCAATGTGCGGAGACGGGTGGGGTATGAGGAGTGACAAGGTGGTGATGGGGGGGATAGAGAAGGCCAGGAGACCCTGATCTGTGAGATAGCCCCCACACTCCCTGACTTAAAGACACTCAGACCTAACCCACCAGGACTAATGGCCATGGGGCTGGGGGGAATAAAAATATTTTGTCGTTGGCAGAACAGGAATGTAATTAAAGCTGCACAAATATTCCACCAGCAGAACTAACAAACTTTCATTCATCCCATCTCACCTTGATTCCTCTCTTAAAAATGTAACCTTTCCCAGAAGGACGTAATTAATATGCATCGATTTATATATTTTGCAAGGGTATCAGCTGTTGTGTTTGTCGAAAAACCTCGCACTCTCCCTGCATAAATATCCTGTAACCTGTACCCTGGTGACAAATATCTGACAGAGACTGCAACGGTTTGGCAAATCTGATGTACACCCCCCAGTGGAGACCCTCCTGCATTTTTATCCTCCTGGCTTCCACAATCAAAGAGTCCAAGGAGGTTTTTTTTTAATCTGAGATTCCATCTTTTTTCCCTTTCTGTGGGTGTTCAAAAGAAAATTGATCTTTTCTTTGGGGTGGGGGGTGGTGTTTCTTTTGAGTCTGATGGGAATGTGCACTCAGTTTATGAGGGATTTGTCATTTATCTCGCCCCCAAAATCCTCCAAGGTACTTCACAGCAAGTTGCTGATTTAGGAAGGGCAAGGTGTTGGGGAGGTTGTACCTGGAGTATTGTGTGCAGTTCTAGTCTCCTTTCTTGAGGAAGGATACACTGGCTGTGGAGGAAGTGCAGAGGAGGGACACCAAGTTGATTCCGGGGATGGAGGGGGTTACCCTGTGAGGAGAGGTTGAGCCGCTTGGGACTGTACTCACTAGAATTCAGAAGAATGAGAGGGAATCTTATAAAAAACTTATAAAGTTGTGAAGGAAATCAATAAGACAGAGGCAGACAAGTTGTTTCCGCTGGTGGGTGAGACTAGGACTAGGGAACATGACCTCAAGATTAGGGCAGTAGATTTAGGACAGAGATGAGGAGGAACTGTTTTTCCCAGTAAGTAGTGAATCGATGGAATTCTCTGTCCAAGGAAGGAGTGCAGGCAGCTTTGTTAAATATGCTCAAGACACAGTTAGATGGCTTTTGCATGGTGGGGGAATTAAGGTGATGGGGATAATGCAGGTAAGTGGAGCTGAGACGATGGATAGATCAGCCATGATCTTAATGAATGGCAGAGCAGGCTCGACGGGCTGAATGGCCTACTCCCGCTTCTATTACTATGACACCATGATGGAAGCTGCCAAGTTGTACACAGTGAAATCCCATCAGCACACACTGCTTGTGGATTGGCTCGTGGTGGTGTTGGGTCAGGATTGAGGTATCAGCCAGAAGAAGTAGGGCAGAGCCGGCTTGCCCCTGCCCAGATTGGGCTGTGGAACCTTCCCAAAGTGGCTGGGCATTGTCGATGGTGGTTTTGGCTCAGCTCTGGCCTGGGAGAGGGCACCTCTGGCAGTGCAGCACTCTGCTCCGCCCTGCAGTGGGGCTGAAGTCCCATCACGGTGCCAAGCCAGAACGTTAGCACCTTAGAAAGCGGTTGAGGTGAATGTAAAGATACTGGCATCACCACAATGACCCCTGCAACTTCATCTTCTAGCTCATATGTTTCATCACGGCTCATATTTTTGTCCACATTCATGAAAACATTCTCCAGTTACTGAGGGGTGCAGCTACCACCCCCACTGTTTTCAGCTGGGGTTCCAGCAACCAACCACGGATGGGCCAAAAGGCCATCCTCCATGCCAAGGCAAATTAATGATTTCCTCAATTATTCTAAACCAATGGAATCAACTCCTACGAGATCCCAGAAGTGAGTTGCTGGGAGTGAGGAGCCAATGCAGGGAGTCAAAGTGTGATGGCCACAGATGGAGAGCTCTTTCAAAGAGCCAGTACAGACATGGAAGGCAGAATGGCCTCCTCCTGTGCTTTAGGATTCTCTGAAGGTGAGGAGTTAGTTAGTTACCAAGGCCACAGCAGAATCATTGACAGGGACTGAAGAGCTGGGCAGCTATGGATCCTAAACCTGGGCTCTTTTAACAAGGACAGGGAATGCAGGAACAAGGGGGTGATGTTGATCTTGCATAAGACACTTGCCAGGCTTCGGCTGGGGGATTGTGCACAATTCTGGGTGCCACAGTAAAGGAAGGCATTGGAGAGAGTGCAGAAGTGACTTGCAAGAATGGTCCCAGGGATATCATCGATGAGAATGGATGAGAGAGATTGGGACTATTCTTCCTGGAGAGAAGGCGGCTGCAAGGAGGTGTGACAGAAGTTTGCAAAACCGTGAGCAGGCTGGACAGATAATATCATGAGAAACTGTTCCTGCTCATTAAAAAAAGAGGACAGAGGTTTGAAATGATTTACAAAAGGAGCAAATGTGACTTGTGAGGAACATTTTCACCCAGTGAGTAGTTGGGGAAAGGAATGTACTGCCTGGAAATGGAGGCAGGTTCGGTTGAGGCATTGGAGAGGGGTTGGATGATTATTTAAATGCAAATAAAGAGCAGAAATACGGGGCAAAGGCAGAAGGATGGCACTGAACCTTGACGTTCACTTCAAGAGCTATCACTGACACGACGGGCAGTATGGCCTCTTTCTATAGTGTAAGACGACTGATACTGAACTCTACCTGCCCTGAGGAGCAGACAGAGGATATTTGAGGGGATAAGTCAGGGAGAAAAGAAATGCCAAAATTGAAAGAAAAAAATCTTTTGCTGGCCAAATCATTGCATAAAAGGATATTGGGGTTGGAAACCGTCAGCCGCAAGAGTTTTAGGATGGGGAAAGAAAATACCGATCTTGATTCATCTATTTGGAGTGGCACTTTGAATGAGGTCAAGGGGACAGACTCTTCAGATAATACTATGGCTGTGGCTCTGATTGGATGGTCATTTATCCAGGGCTGTACTGTGGGAAAGGACTTTTGCAAAATGCTGTTGGACACACAGCTGGAGCTGAGTTTGACAGTGCTTCAGAGTTTCATGGTAATGTATGTGGGTTAATCTTCCAGGTAGGGATCGATTCCCCTCTCCACCAACACACGCACACACACACACACTCACACACATACACATGCACAGCTACACATACATACACATACACACACACACTCTCACACACACACAGACGCATAGTTACACACAAACACACACACACACACACTTACACATATACACACACACATACTCACACACACACA